>NW_028324307.1:14692500-14747500 GCF_058129835.1 Hydra viridissima | reverse complement strand
CTTTTTTGTTACTTATTAAATCAGACACAGAAGGTTGAAACTAAAGCTTAAACAAGTGTTGAGAAAAATTTTTGTAAGGTTTGTGAGATCCTAAAATGATGCAAATATTTTAAGTTAACCATGGTCAAACTTGCTAACATAAAGTTCTTACAGAAGCGAAGAGAAGCTATAAAAGCTGTTTTGGAAAGATGTTTGCCAGATTTTTTGAACAGGGTATTTTTACAAATAATTGGTGTAGAAACTCTTGATATTAGATTACCTATTGAAAATCAGAGCTCATTGATGGTAACTATTCCACACCGGAGCTCAAATGTTATACTTAAAAGGTAAGTTCAGTTTCACCTTAAATTTTTTTAGAAGTCTAATGAACTAAACATACTAAAATACATTTTAGCTTATATTAGTTTTTTTTAAAAAAAAATTAGTACATTTCTCATTAATTGCAAAAAGCTACATGCAAAATAATAATAAATTTTGTGAATTTTAAAAATGCTCTTAATTTAATTAGAAAATATATTTAGGGAATTTTTGGCCCATAGCCTTACTAAAGCTATAATAGAGCTTTTGAACCAAGAAAACTAATTTCATGTTTTGTAAGTCTAGATAAGTAAAGTATTTTATTTGTAAACTTTTTATTTATATTTTCTTATTTAAAAAAAAAAAAAAATTTTTTTTCTCCAGAAATTCTGAAAATGACTTACAAACTTAGTACCAGAGCATTACAAACTTACTACCAGAGCTTACAAACTTACTACCAGAGCATTGTCTAAATTATTATATTTTCTAGATTTTTTATACACTTTCAGTTCTTTAAATTCATATCAATCTCTTAATATTTTTCAAATAACTGTCAACTTAAATAGTCTATAATTCTATGTTGTATTTATTATTGTTATTTTTTAGTTGTTGTTGTTATATTTGTTATTGTTAATATGATCTATATTTTTACTATTTCTATTATGATAATTTCAGAATTTAAAAAATAGTATTTATAAAATTTTCAACTTGCTTTTATAGATTAGAAAATTTGATTACTTTAAATAAATTATAAAAAGGCTTTCATTTAAAAAAAACTCATTTAAAAAAATCTTCTAAAGTAAATCATTTTCATCTGCTTTGACAAAGAAGTTTAAAATGACAAAATGACAAAAATATTCAGGTTTAAGAGGAGAAAATGAAAAGCAAGTCAATGCATGCTTATTGTTTTGTCTTGCTTCTAGCACTGAACATCGCCAAATCTCCAACGATCTTGATAAATCAACAAATGATAATGATGAAACTGTTGATTATTCAGCTAGTGAAGAAGATTACTTGTCAGGATCTGATGATGAGGAGCAAGAAGATGTGCGTGACTACTGCAAAGGTAGTTTTTCTTATTAGGTCAATTTATTATTCAAACAAATGTTTAAGTTAAAAGTATTTATTTGTATTTATCTTTATCAAAATTATATTTGTAAAACATTTCAAATAAAGCATTCTGATTCCATAACCAGGTGGCTATCATGTTGTCAATATTGGTGATTTATTCCAAGGAAGATACCATGTTATAAGAAAACTTGGCTGGGGACATTTTTCTACAGTATGGCTGTCATGGGATCTTCTGTAAATAATTTTTTTATTCTAGAGTTGAATGTATTGGAGTTTCATTGTTAGAAATATAATTTAAACCTCAAGCTGGTCTTACATCATTTTGTTAAACCATTTAGAAAAGTGACTGAGGTGTGTAGAGCTACTCAGCATTTCCTTCGGCCGATTTCTAGATTTAAGTTGTATTCTTTTTAGTGAAAAACGCTATGTTGCATTGAAGATTGTCAAAAGTGCATCTCATTATACAGAAACAGCAATAGATGAAATGAAGTTGCTCAGAACTGTATGAAAACTAAGATTAACTTGAAATCCTATTGCTCTTCTCTCTTCTCATCACTGGTGTAATCAAAGTTAATAAGAATTTTAATTAAAATCAAAGTTTTTACTTATGTCTACTTGCACTGGGCTTCTTAACTTTGTTTTAGGTTCATACTGCTTGTACTGAACATGAAGGTTACCCACATGTAGTTCAGCTTCTTGATGATTTCAAGATCAGTGGCATTCACGGAAATCGTATCTTTGCCAACTTAAAATAGTGTTCTAATTTTTTAACTTTTTTTTTTGTTTGTTAATAATTCTTATTATGATTAATAGTTCTTTAAGAAATTTATTTTCTGAGAAAATATTGATACATAAAAAAAATCTTTCAAAGAGGTCTAAGTAATTCCTTGACACTATTAAGATGTTTGCATGGTTTTTGAAGTGCTGGGACACAATTTACTTAAATATATAATAAAATCAAACTACCGAGGCATTTCAATTCCAATGTGTAAGACCATAATTAGACAAGTATGGTTTTTTATTTCTGTGTTTTAGTTTTTCATTAACTAACATTTATTGCTGATGTCTTTTAAAACTTGAAAATGTTTTGCATGCTTGATTTGTTTTTAACTGGACTGTTTGAATTTTTATTTATCATAAAACTTGTGCTAAATGAAATTTTTTTTTTTGTAAGATTTAGTTTTAATTTCATGGAAATAGATGTTTAAGATGCTCTCTTAGATCTTAAATCATCAAATGATGTTATATGTTATCACTTAGGATGGCTTCTGTGTAATGATTGTCTTTTTAGACTCTGATGGGACTGAATTATCTCCATACTGTTTGCAAAGTTATTCATACTGATATCAAGCCCGAAAATATATTGGTGTGCATTACAGAGGAAGAAATACAACGCCTGGCTTTAAGTGCAACTCAAGCATCACAACAGGGAAAAGTTCCACGTGCTCTTACTGCTTGTGCTCCGAAACACATCATTCAAAAACAGTGTGAAAGCTCAGCAAAACTGTCTAAAAATAAGAAAAAGAAAATTAAACAAAAAATTAAAAAGCAACTCCAAAAACATCAGCAGCTGCTCGACGAAGAGCTTGCCGAAGATCTTATCAGTTTTCAAAATAACAATATTGATCAATTACAAAAAAATCAGAAGACAGAAATATATCACAATAAAACTAATAATCAAAATATTCTTTCAAAAACGTCATCAGCCAATGAGAAAGTTCATGTTGATGACTTTATGGAAACATGTCCAACTTTAGAAAGTTCTGAATTTGAACAACCTATTGATGCCGAAGTTGCTTGTGACTTTGAAGAACCCATAGCAGCAGAAGTTGCAGAAAATCTTCTTGATCTTTCTCAAAGTATACATGATCATCCTGTTGCTTTTGCATTAGTTAGTACAGACGTTCGAATGGGAAGTGTTGATAAAAACAATGATGAGTTAGAGAGCCAAAGTTCTCGAACAAATAATGATCTACGATCTAGGGATGAACTTAGAAAAGAGCGCTCTGGGATTAGTGCAGAGAATTTTATTGAAAATGGTATCTTCCTTTTTTAAAAAACATTTAATAATAGTAAAAATTTAAAAAACTTAAAAATATTTTTCATTTTAATTTTTTACAGTTTGTTTATTTTTTGTTTATTATCATTTATCATTTAATAGATCTCAATTTGATTTTTTTTTTTTTTTATTCTTTTTTTCTGTTATTCTTATATATTTTCTCTATACTTTAAAAATTAATGTTTTGATGACAGAATTTTATTTTGTTTTTAAAAGTATGAAGAAGTTACTCAAATGATAAGTTAAGCTAAATTGTCAAGCTTGAATACCAACTATAATTTTTTTCTCTCATAATAACTTGTTTCAAAATGATTGATTATTTTATGATAGGCTCCAGTGTTGAAGTGGATCTTGCAGAGAAACTGAAGATTGGAACAAGTGACAGAGACGGTATCTGGGTTATGAAGTTTCCTTAAAAATAAAACATGCTTACTTTTAATCATATATTTATTATAAAATTAACAATTTTCAGAAAATGTCATTTTTGCAAACATCTATCAAAATATTTACTTCAAATTTTTGAAAACATGTTTGAAAATAAATTAAGCGCAATGAAGAAGCTTTGAGTTGTAAATATTTCTTAATAACAACAACAACATTATTTTTGTTTTAGGAGTTTCTTTTCTTGATAACCCGGACATCCAAGTAAAACTAGCTGATTTAGGAAATGCATGCTGGGTTGTAAGTAGCATGCATTTTGAAACTTAATTCTGTGATAACATGCATAAATCTTGAATAAATTTTATTAAATGAAGTTTTCTTATTGGCTATACATTTATATAAACATGCAAATATGGAAATGAACGTTATGTTAGGCTGACTTTAAAAAAGTTCAGAAAAAACTGCTCCCTAGGTTTCCCCTGTTTCTTTTGGTTATAAAAATAGAATATGAAAGGAAACTTGAGCTCTGTTACATAGGAAAGATTGCCCAAAAGAGCCTACATTTGAAATATAATGCCTGTATATCACTATCTTAAAATGACGCTGAAATATTTTTTCAGTAATTAACATTTTTTATTTTTAATCTTTGTCTATAAAGCACTGAAAAATACGTTAAGGTTTAAGAATTTCCAATAGCAATAGTGTAATATTCTATTGAAAGAAAAAAGTGACCTCTCAAATAGAAGTATAATTAGTATACAGAGTTTAAATTGACTCTATATAAAGTCAAGATGACCTTTTTTTAACTTATCCTCACCTAAAATTTCAATTAATTCATTTGTATATGGTAATTCCGGTGTAATCTTTTTAAAATGTTTTTCGTCTAATTTTGTAAAATATATTTTGTCTCGCTTTTTTAAGGATCATCATTTCACCGAAGAAATACAAACACGTCAATACCGTAGCCTAGAAGTATTATTGGGGGCTGGGTACGGCCCTCCAGCGGATATTTGGAGTACTGCTTGTATGGTAAGTACTGATTGTTTAATTTTAAATGCTTACTAAAAGTTCCTCAAAATGTAAAAGAATTTAGCAGCTTCATTTATATTTATAGGCTTTTGAATTGGTAACAGGGGACTTCCTATTTGAACCACATTCTGGTGAAGATTGGTCACGAGATGAAGGTAGATTTTTTTCTTAACGAGATTAAGTATTTGGTTTTAAAACGTCAAAATCAGTTCATAGTAAATCAAATCTGCAATTATATATATTTTTTTATATATATCCTTTTTTTTCTTTCTCCTTCATAGATCATATCGCTCTAATCATGGAGTTACTCGGTCGTATTCCTCGTCATGTTGCACTTTCTGGAAAATACTCAAAGGAATTCTTCACAAGAAAAGGTAAAAAAAAAAAAAAAAAAGTGAAAAAATATGTTTCTTAAAAAAAGAAATTCTTAGAATTTGAAACTATTGTTCGCTTCTCAAAAACAAGAATCATGTTTCAAGAGAGCAATCGTTTAAAAAAAAATTCTTATTTACAATACTATGCATGTTTTAAAGTCTGAAAAGTGCAACAGTAATATATTAGTGATAAATTGTTAGTGTGAACGGGACTTAAAATATTACCGTTGTACTTATGAGTTTAAATACCTTATAAAAATGCGTACGGTTAATCATAGCATGTGAAGCCAAAGTGTTTTATCGTCAGTAGTACATGGTTCGTACTGTACCTGGAAAACCTGGAAAACCTGGAAAATTAGCCAATTTTGGCTAAAGTCATGGAAAACCTGGAAAAGTCAGGGAGTTTTTACTTTTTCTTCAGATAGTCAGGGAAAAATCAGGGAATTCTGATTGAGAAGTTTTACAATTAAGCTATTATGTTTCTGTTGGTGCTATCCATTTATTTTGACAATTAAAAAATACTCTACAGTGTTTCACTGGAAGGCATGTGATCGAACACCTTTATATGACCACACATTTATATTTTATTTTTACAATTTGACTGCGGCTTTTTAACTTTTTTTAAAGTTGAATATTTTTTAATATTGAATATTTAGGTTTTCTCGAAGATTATCTGAAACTAAATTTTATGTGCATAATATTTAGATTTTTCTTGAAGATCATCTGAAGCTTCTTAGTGTTCATTCTTAGTCATGCTTAATAATGAGATCCATACTAATATGTATAATAAAATCCATATTAACATCCAACTTAATTAATAGCTAAGTTTTATAAGTTTTGTCATTCAAAGCATGTATAATTTTAGCATTTCATTACAGTAGTAATTTTAAACATTTTATAAAAACCATTGCAAATCTTGAAAATGGTCAGGGAAATTCATTTGATTTTTCAAAAAAGTCAGGGAAAAGTCAGGGAATTTTATATAAATATTTGGCTACGAACCCTGTAACGAAGTATTACTTGCTAGTTTCAATATGTTAAATCACTGCCTCATGATTCAGTGGCTAATCGGAAATTATATACTAAAGAACCGAAAACCAGATTTTTCACTGCAATCATCTTTTGCAGTGAAAGAAAGATGATTGACAGATGACCAGCGCAAAGTACTAACAAACTGTCTTTCACTATTTAATCAAATGCTCAAAGGTCCAAAAACTGCGTTTTAGGATTACTTCATGACTTAAAAAATAAATTTTAAATAAAACAAAATAACTCTTTCCCTCTGGACTGGGATAGTCGCTAGTGATGGACGTTATACTATAGAAGACGTGACCACTATCAGAAATGTGAGAAATATTTGATATTTTTATTAGCAAGGGAATTATTTTGTATTCTGAAATTCTATTGAATACTATAGTGAATTTTTAAAAAAATCGGCCATCTCATAAATTATCGTTTAAGACTTTCTTCATAAACTGTTTTACGATGAAATATCCAATTTTTGCTTTGAAGCAGAAAGAAACGGAATCTTTTTCGTATATTTTCCCGAAGAAGCTCTAGTCGTCTAAGTTCCCTCTCCTGTTTTAAAACGTTATAAAATTGTTTTCATACGAAGTGTTGTTGAGTGCAGTGGTATGTGATTGCACGTTTGAAAAGTTTTACGTACTTTGTTTACATTTTAAAATGTAATATAATGAATTTGAAATGTAATACGATATTTCTTTTACAGGGGAGCTTAAACACATCAAGCGATTAAAGCCATGGTAAGATATTCAAATTCAATGACGTAATTTGCGGATGATTTTAGATTAAAAAACACTTAGCACGGCATTACTCTTTGACTTCTAGTTTTAATTTCCGGTTTCACAAGTATTTGTAGGGAGGAAAAAAAAACCCAAATTAGTTTTTATACTATTGATAAGTATTTAATTTTTAGGAGCCTTGAGAATGTTCTCTGCGAAAAATATGACTGGTCTGTCGCGGATGCTCGTAGTTTTGCGGAATTTCTGGAACCAATGATGGATTTTGTCCCAGAAAACCGGGCAACAGCTGCTCAGTGCTTAATGCATCCATGGTTAAATTCTTAAGTTATATCAAAAAGATTAGCTCAATGAAAATTGGTTAGAACGAGGAAGAATGCAGTGAACTCAGTCAATCCGGGTGGCTATTAGTATATCTTCAGTATCAAAGCCAACTTAGTGGTGATTGTTCGTAAACATCTACTTTGGGTATTTCACTCACATATATGAATAAGCGACATTTTAATACCAGTTTGAATATAGGACATATCTCTCTAAACTTAAATATTCGAAATTGAAAAGTTATTCATCTCCAAAGTTCACCTTTTTATTGTTTTTTAGAATTGTGACGGAGTATTTTAACAAATCAAACTTAATATATCCGCGTTTTGGTTTGTTTTCGTGAATTACGTTTTTTTTTAAATAATTCATTCCGTTTTTAATTCATTTTTATGATATTTTATTTTTCAATGGAAATTAAAAACCAACTGAAAAATGTTTTTAAAAAAACTAAAATCGGAAATTATCAGTTTTTCAAACATGGCACGTTTCTGTGATTAAACTTACAAGAACATCTGAATGTTCTTAGCTATAGCATGTTATTTTTGATATCAACATGATTATTGATATTGAAGGAATGTCTTTACGTATAATCATAAGTCAAGGACTTCTTAAAACATTTTCCAATAACTTGGAATAACTAACGCTTTCTTATCAAATAAGAAATTCGTTGTCTCGATTCTTATAATTAAGGAAGAACATCACAGTAAACAAACAAAAAACAAAAAAAAGCACAACAATAAAATGCCACATTCTTACTATGAATTTTTACAACTAAAACTCAATAATTCGGGTTCCGTTTTTTATACAACGTATATCCAGATATCTTTTAAACGGCTCAGGAAACAATTTGCCCTGTATGCGCAAGCGTAGAAGTCGACGTCGCGTATAACTCGAAGCGACATTTTTAAGACTTTTTTTTTGGGGGGGGGGGGGGAAGGTTGGATTAAAAATAAGAAACTCGTATATAAAGTCGAATTTAAAATATTGGTAAAAGATTTTTACGCTTTTCAATTATCAAAAATTTTCTAAAACACTCAATATATCGTATATAACAAATTATCGCATATTCTGGCTTATTCTCAAAGCCAATTCTACGAAATGCTAATTTTTATTTTTTATGACCCGAGTTAATGTGGCAATTTTGACGTAATTTGATCTAAAACTTCTTGACTTATATTCTTTAACTTTTGCCTTGTTCGTATGTTTAGTAGTCTGGTGTTTATGAAAAAAAATAAGAAAACATGCTTAGAATAAGATTTTATCTTCAATCTCTAAAATTAGAAATTGTTGCAAGGGTTCAATTCAAAACTGTCTCATGAGTGTATTTAGTTATTCTTAAGTAATTTTATAAAGAACATTTTCAAATGTTTCACCTCATGTATCGAATTGGTGTTATTGAAATATTTTTTTTTGTTAAAAATGCGATACAAAGTTTTTTTAAATAAATGATACTTTAAATAAAATTTATATTAAAATAATATTTTAGTAATGTTTACAGAATGAGTACCAGGACGCTGGTTAAATCATAAAACTTTAGTACTTTTTCAACCTTTGTTTATAAGTTCACATTATGAAAGTAAACATTATTAAATCACTTGTTTTATTTCCTGTTTAAGAACTTTTCTAAAACAGCAAAGTAAATTTACAAGTCTACTTTTTCGTACTTTAAATTGATATTAGGAGACCAAAAAAAAATCTCTTGAACAGTTTAAAATACGTTTATTAATCTTTAGAAGAGAATGGCATTTTCACCAATCACTTTCGAATTAAATGAAAGAAACACCAATCACTTTTGAGTTGAATGAGAGAAACATCAATCACTTTTGAGGTGAATGAGAGAATTACCAGTCTATTTCGAGGTAGTGAGAGAAAGTGAAGATGTCAAATTTTTCTGTTTCTGTTTAATGAAAGTTTTTTAAAGCAAAAACTGTCCAGTTTTAGTAAGCGTCTGCGTATCGTTTCATTTCCGTATCGCTATCATTCCGATATGATATTGGAAAAAAGAAAGTGATTACGACAAAACATCGGTAAAAAAATTTTTAACTGATATTGTAGTTAGTTTAAATTTGGGTATATACCGGAACTCTCGTCATTCCGATGACACTTTTTTCCCAATATATCGGAATGATAACGATACGGAAATGAAACAATACACAGACGCTTAAATTTTAGCCTCTGACCACTTAATGTGATCCGATTTTCATTTTTATAAAGCTTAGCAAGAATAAGAATACTGTTCAATCAGATGACGGAATGAAAGACAGTTAATTATGATTATGTTAACTATCGTATTTACCAAAAAAGTGTGTAAAGATAAGATTAATGAACCGACTAAATCACTCAGAATTAAGTAATTTAGATTTAGAATGCAATGTGACATGTTTAATCAACAAGTGTCACTTTGATCTAAAAATGCAATACGAAATCGAACACGCGCAATTTCAGAATTTTATTTCACAGATTGGTGCTAGCAATCGCGACATACAACATTTGCATGCACATTACACAGCATCCACTGTTGGATTCAAACAAAATATGTTACCGTTGAATTGCATTTCTACTTGACATTCGAATTCACTGTTAATCAGTGTGTTTGACAGAGCACTCCTAAGTTTGAATAAAGAAGGCATGCAAAGTTGCGATGTATCATAATCAAATGAATGCTCTTGCTAATATGTTGATCTAAAATGATGTAACATTAAATTCGCACACAATTTTAAGAATTCTCGTCAGCTTAGAACTGAAAATATTTTGACTGAAATCTTTTTTAGGTTTGTCAATTTGATTATTTTGTTGTAAGGTTTTGTTTTGCGATATTTTTCATGAAGCCATGCTTTTTAACAACAACAATGACTCTAACTTAATATTCGAAATTGTTTAATAAGATTACTAGGAATCCAACTATCAATAAATTTTCAATTCGAAAACTTATTGATGTTGCATTATTATTGTTATTGAAATTTTATTGAAATATCGATGACAATTTTATTTGAAATAAGATGGCTTTTAATGCATAATGAAATCATAAAAATTTCTGAAAAATGCTTTCATAAATAGAAGATCGATGTGACACACTGTATTGCTCGAGTGATTTAAGGTAAGTCCGAGAAAATTTCGTTTTTTTTTAGTATTACTTTTGTTTAAAAACACGCTGCGTATTTTTGACAATTACGATAATTGAAGTGCACCAGACTGAACATTACTGAAAAAATTACTGAAAAAATTGTGGATAAAGTCTTTTTTTTTTAAATTCATGAAGATGATTTTCTTTTCAACGCTTATACTAAAATAAAATATATAGTGTTGTAACCGGACACGCCTTAAGTCACCCGAGTGGTTTAACAACCAAATTTAGTAGACTATCAAGTCCTACAATCCCTTCCAGCGAACATTAACCTTTGACCATCCTTAAGATTAGTTACCTTATTTTTTTTGCGTACTACTTATAATTCAAGATTAAGGTTTGGTGTGAGAAATGGTAACATCAGGCAATTCCTTCATGTTATTTCGAACCTAGTGCTCTTTTCATCGTTATATCTATTCGGATCTATCTTGATGGCTTGTAAATCTTTTCGGATCTATCTTGGTGGTTTGAAAACAAGGTTAAGTTGTAAAAGTTCAGTCTAACTTACAAAACATTTTTAAATTTATTTTTTGCTTCGGAAAACTAGAAAAAAAACAAAAAAAAAACAACCACTAAAGAGATAATAATAAATAGCAAATTGATAGCTTGTTCAGCGTTCATCAAAATAATTGTCAAAATATCCGAAAGAAGCTTAATATTCCTTGTATGTTTAATAATGGCTGAAAAACAACGCCAATCGAAAAGTTCGTGTCTACAACGTCCTTTCTTGGTTGTCATTAGTTTGAACTTAAATACAGAAACATACAAGTTTCTTTTGTACGAGACAAGCGAGACACAAAAATATTAACTTCTAAAAACATAATTTATCTAAATAAAATATATCCACAACTTTCATAATAAATACAACGTGTATAAAGAAGTGCTTCGTTTCACTAAACGTTATAGTATGTCCAGAACATTTGAACATCATGGACAATAACGGAGAAAAATTCGAAAAAGGGTTTTCGTTTCAAGTAATTTTTTCTCCGTGTTTTTGCAGTATACTAAATAGTTTCTGTTTACGTCATATTGTAAAAAGAAGATTTAACAGATTCACTAAAAATATCAGTAAAGACTATTATGTAAGCAATTGCATAGGACATAAAAATAGTAATAAAATTATTGAACAAGCATTTAAAAAAAAAAGCAACGACGGCTAAGAGCGAAAAACAAAGACAATTTTTTAAAATAAAAGTTTAAAAAAATGTCGCGAGAGAAACATTTTGGATAAATTTAATTAGTAAAACTTATAATAAGCCAAATATGTACAATAAATAATAGATATAACTTATTACACGCAAGTTATTAACAATATAAAAAGCTGTTAGAACCGTTTTCGATTAAAAACAGATTCGATAAAAAAAAAAAAACAACAGATCCTCTTACTTTACTCAAGTACGGAGTAAATAATCGACTAAAAGTAATCGAGTGGCCCCCAATAGAAGTACAAGTAAGGACATCGCTCTCGATTCAAACTCATAAAGATTCGAATCCAAATCCATTTTGTTTATAAAATAGACAAAAACAATCAAACTTTGACCGCGACTCCGTTTTTTTTATCATCACCATACTGGCCGATAAATGATCCATCTTCATCGAACCTTGAGTCTTCCGCGTAGTCGTCTAAACTATCCTTGTCATCATCACTGTATAAAGCTTTTTTAGATATAGAGTTCTCGCTACCACTACGAGCAGGTGGTTTTGCGTCGACGGGTTTATTTCTAAACGCATACATAAATATACTAGCGTAAACCTACATTTAAAACGTAAAAGATCGCATGCTCACCAGCGGGTCACTCCGCAAAAACATTAATGCCCCGCGTGCTCACGGGTGGGCACAAATAATATACGTAATTAACAATAAAAAAATGCCAGTCCATAAGTGAGAAATACGATTTTGCAATGCGGTCTTCAACGTGTTAATGAGCGCAACTAGAATTACTTAGAGGGAGTTTTGAGTAAAAAGTAATGATACAATTTCCTTTAAGGCCGATGATGAGGAAGCCCTATACAAAATTTTAGATCGGATCTTTTTTTCCCACTTTAATTAGTGGCGGGTTGAAATCCATGTTTCTAACAAAAGTAAACAAAAAGAATCAAAAATGCGAATATAAACATACCCGAGAGGAAATTCGTTCAATTCTTTCATCGGATCATCGGTGTAATCTTTAAGAGGTTCGTTCTCCCATCCGCCTTTGAGTTTTTCTTTCTTATGAACTTAAAAGTTTTAATGAAAAAAAAATACTTTGATTATTTAAATACAACATTAAAGTTGAAAATGCGAAATCACATAATTAGATAATAACTTTAGTTAGATAAAATTTTATCTTTTTTAACGTTAACTTCATTTTATACTTACATTCAACTGTGACATTCAAAACAAACCCCCTGACACCACACACTCACTATCTAGTTAAAAAGAAAAATATGGCGCGTACCTGGATATTTGCCGCCACTTCTGCAGAGTACACAACATAAGATGATGCAAACCAATATCAGAAGGACCAACACCACAACAAGAATTATGAACCATAACTCCTCATAAAAAGGTACAGGGTGATTTGCTCTAGCAGATGCCACTGGATTATGTGGATGCCCTGTGGTATCATTGCTTTTAACACTTTTACCCAAAGCATTTTCCCCCACAGTGTAAATCCTATATGTTATACTTTTAAGAGAATCTAATATAATCCAAGGATTCTCAGGATACTTTGCTACTTTATAAAGTGTTTCTTTTTCACTACCTGTATCAAACATAAACATTTATCAAATCTATACATTTACACATACATATGTATTGGATATACACACTAAGACCATAAAAATTTACCTTCTGGATTGTAGTAGACATAATATTGATTAGGGAGGTCACCTACATAGTTTTTTGGTAGCCTAAATGTGACATTTAGACTTGTCTCATTTAAAGCAATTACTTGAGGCTCAGCTGGTTGACCTGGACCTAAAGGTTTATTCAAATAAAATTAAATCTTACTTTTATTTTCACTAAAGTCATTTATCTAATTAAATAATCTAACAAAACAAATGAGAACTTACGATCAGGATATGCCACAGAAACACTTTTAACTACCCATGGCCTTCCTTTTCTTGAGTTGGTGTTTGCTACTACTTCAATTGTGTGGTAAGTTAGTTTTTCTAAGTCTTTAATGTAAATTTCTCTTGAAACTGTTGTCGATGTTTTCTTATCAGAGGGTTTTTCATACTTATAATGTGTTACTGTATAAGAGGTAAGTAGTTCATCGGTTACGGGAGGCTCCCATGTCAGATAAACAATACTTCCAAAAATACTTATCTTACCACTTTGCGGCTTATCAATATCTGTAAAGAACAAGTTTAAATTATTTATTTATATTAAATTATATTTATATATATAATTTTATATATATATATATATAAATTATTTACATATACTAAAATATATTTAAAATTCTTAAACTTAAAGTTTTGCTATTTGGTCAACTGATTTTATCTTTTAATTCCATTAAACTCAAAGAACACTAACCTTTTGACACCTGTTCTGAAGTTTTAATGGTAATCGGTTCACTCGCAGGTCCAGCAACTTGTCCATTAAGAGCACTAACTGTAATCTTATAGTTTGTTGCTGCGAGTAAACCACTTAAAGTTGCATTACTAGCAGCAGTAACATCAATAAAATTAACTTCTTCTAAACTGCGGCGTTTTTTAGATAGGATTTGATAATTTATCTAAACAAGAACAATAATAAATAATAATACCCCCAGCAAAGTTCTATTAGGATAGAGATAAAAACTGTTTTTAATCTGAACTTTGAAATCTGAAGTAAAAAACTTATACAGATTACAATGTTAGTTATCAGACAGCAGTTATACTGCTTATAATGCAAAACTACTTTTAAATATAGTATAATTAGCAGAGCAGCATAAAAATATTTTTTTACCCTGTAACGTGAAACAGATGGTATATTATCCCATGACAAATCAACACAGCAGTGTGATACAGAACGTGTTTGGAGATTACTAACAACAACAGTAGGAGCTGAGAGAAAAAGAACTTTAAAATATACAAAAAGACCATCACTATAACCAAATGACTTTTTAATCAAATAAAAGCATCTTTTGGTGATAAAAGTGCATTGGTACCTAAGAATTTCAAGTACTTTTTCACAAATATTTAAAGGATTGTTATTGCTGATTACCTTTCACAATAACATTTGTGAAAGGTCATCAGTGATGACAATCCTTTAAATCTTTATACAAGCCACAATTATTACCTTTTCCTCCAGATTTGAATTTAAACTCTTCTGCTTTCTTGTTTTGACCAATATCATTGGCTGCATAAACTTTTACACTATATTCATTATCAATACCTGGATGAGGTATTTCAACTTTTTGTGTATTCCCATCAACTTTGATGTCATTTTCTATACCTTTTTCATAATCTTTGTAGTTTACTATTAGCACAAAACCAGGACCAGGTTGGTCCAAAGAATCTAGTTTCTTAAACAAAAAAAAAAACAAGTAACCATGTTTAAAACTTAAGATGATTTCTAGTTAACTGCATATATTTTGGTGTGTCTTTTAAACTAAAAAATTAAAGTTATTGTTTATGATATAACTTTTATTACAAATATTTTATTGTTATTATTGCATGCGTAATGAAGATTAAATTTATCACTATATCAAAAATTCGAAGGGATATTATTCATCCCCCCTTCATTCCCTGAATCTAAGAAAAATTAAAAAAGAAAAAAATTGAAAATTTCAGTGAAAATGTAACAACATTTTTAAAGAACTAAAAAAATCCCATTTCAAAAAAATAATAATATTAATTTTAATTTTCCACTAAAGTTTCTAAGGCATATAGTATTAAATATGAATATATAAACTAAACAATATTTTATTATACATACATCCCACTTGACCTTCAACTCTCCTTCTGATGTAGCCTCACTTCTTACATTTTGAGGATTTAATATTGGCACTTCATTAGAAAAAACAAATAATGCTTATATTAATTGTTAAAATATGCATTAAACACAACATTCAACAGTATGATAATTTATGCGATTATTTTCATGCTAAGCAAATTCTAATGTTAAATATAATAGCAGTAGTAATAAGAAGTTTAATAAGAATCATAACAGTATTTTAGAAGAAAACTGAAAGCATATTTTTAAATACCAAAAACATTCACTTAAATGTACTTGTGCATGAAATGAGTAAATATTGAAATATATTTACTCATTTCATGCACAAGTACATTTATATTAGAAAATTCTTAGAATTGATTTAAGCAACCTTTTTTTTTTTTTTCTAAAATTGTATTTCTGAAACTGCATTTTAAAAACTGTAAATCATTCAAACTGTAAAATATAATCAAAAAAGTACTTACCACCCTGAGGTGTTGAACATATTTCTTTGCTAACACTGCTAGGATCACTTGCAATTGTTTCATCAAAAATATAATCATATCCTTGCATGCTTACACGAAACACCAATTGTGCTGATGGAGGCAGTTTTTTAACCTCTAATGTCACAGGACTTTCTTTAAATACCACATCATAAAACTTCCATAGGTTAGAACCTGCTGCAGCATATTCTATGATAAACTCAATTGCAGGAAATCTTCTCAGTAACTTCCAGGAGAGAGTTATATTTTTATCTTGTTTACAGTCACCACTTAACTTTAGATCAACAGGTGGAGCTAAGTTGTATTAATCAATCATAATAATCTTAACAAGTTAGAACAGAACAGAGAATATAAAAATTAATAACTAAAACAAGAAAATGTTTAACAGTAAAATTATTTGAAAATGATAAAAAAGAATAAATCTAATTATAAAATCAATTTACAAATCACTGCAATAGCTCCACTGGCTTCATCAGTAGAAATAACCTTATTGCCATCCATGTTAAAGACTCTGCAAAGATATGTTGATGCATCTGTCTCTAAAATCTCTTCAAAATATAAAATCCGGCTTGGTCCATTCACTCTTCTTTCTAAATACACACGATCATCCTCCTGCTGGAGTTTTTCATTGTTACGATACCATTCAAATTTGACAGCAAGCGATGGCTCATAAACAGCATCACACAGAAGTTGTGCCAGTGGAGTATGTTCCCTGAAAACACGATTCATTGGGGACTTGATAATCTTGACTTTTTCTACAAGAAAAATTCCAAGTAATCGAGTTTAGATTAAAAAATCTAAAAAAAAAAAATCTAATAAAAAAGCATATAAAATTTAACAAAATTGCAATATTTAACAGAATTTTTATATTTAATAAAATTGTAAAAATTGTTAAAACTATAAAGTTTAATAACATCATTATTACTGTTAAAAAGTATTGTTAACATATAAAAACAAATTATGTTACAACAAAAAACAATCCAATAACTATACATAATATATACATATATATATATAATCCAATAAAAATACCAATAACTTTGACAGAGGTTTTTTGTGATACATTTCCTTCTACATTTCGGGCAATACAAACATACTCTCCACCATCTTGTTCTTGTGTGTTGTTAATTTCCAAGGTTCCATTTTTGTGCACTGTAAACTTATTTCCAGTTGTAATTGTAACTGAATTTATTTTCCAAATGAATTCTGGATCAGGATGACCAGAAACATTACAAAAGATTCTATTCAATTGATTTTTGAAAAGGTATATGGGTTGCTGGAAGTTTTCTTTTATTTTGGGTGCAACAGCTGTCAAAAAAGTACAATTATTTAAAAAATAATATTTTTGCATAACATAAGTAAATTAACAAGCTAGGTAAAAAAAAAATTGATTACTTTTACATTAAAAATTAATGTTTACCTAGGAATAGAAGCAAACAACAAAAATAATAAAGAAAATATAGATCAGGCAAATATACGCACCTTTGACCTTAACAAAGCCTACTGACACACTTGTATGAACTCCTATTTGCATATCATTCATGGCAACACACATGTAAAGACCTGAGTGGTTGAACTTTGCCACATTTACGGTCAAGTTACCACCATTTATTATAAATTCATCACTAAAGATAAAAATATAAATGAAAACTTCTGCTAAAAAATATTTTTTTTCTAATTACTATTATTTGAAAAGAACTGCACAGTCCACCCAAAGATTGGTTTGAAGTTATTTCTCTTATTTTTAGTTTCCTGATAAAGTTTAACAAGCATAACATGATTAAGCCTACAGTCTATTTTTGAAATATTTTTACCTAAAAGCAATTACATTTGGTTGTGTATACTTTTAGATTGGTATATTCAAAAAACTCAATTTAATAGTCTAATGCTTACACTTTTTTTTTTTAAAATAAAAATAAAAAATGTTTCCAACATTTGTTGGATTAGTTATTGCTATGTAGTTGGCAGATACAACTAAAGCAACCGTTTGTTTTTGGATGACAACAATAAAGCTGACTGTTTCAATTAAGATCAATCTTAAAAATGGAAAAGTACTTGCAATGCCCTACACCCGCTTCAGTAATAATGTAGAAAAACCCTTCGTTATTCAACTGGAAGACATTGATGGATACTAGCCCTATAATTAAAGTTATTTACCATAATTTGAACAGAACAATTATAGCTTTAAAAGTTAAGCCCCAATTCCAATTCAGGCTTTTTCTTGTTAACTAATCATACCCTTGTTTAACCCTAAGAAATTTAATGATTCTTTCTTGAAATAAAGTTTTTATCTAAACCATGTTTATCATGAAAAAAAGAGATTTTAAAATCACCTAAGAGGCTAAATTTAAAACCTACTTAAAAACAGTTCTATCAAAGAGTAATGTATCATTCTAAGTAATACTAAATTTGAATGAAAACATGAATAAAATTGCAGTTACTTTCATAAATATGGTACAAGTTTTCAATTTTACAAACATATGCAAAACAATTCAACAGATATTAGCAAACTAAAATAATTTTACTTGGATGAGATGAGTGTGCTGTTGAGATACCATTCATAATAAGGAAGAGGAATAGCATCTGCAATGCACCTCAGCTTTAAAGAGTCACCAAAATATACGCTACTTGATGTCTCAAGCTTTTTTGTAAACTGAGGACGACCTAAAATAATATTTCTCAATGTAGAAAAAGGATTTTCCTGAACAAATCAGTTAAATATGAATCTGGTATTAAATAATTTTCATACTTAAAAGAAAAGCACAGTCAAAACAAAAACTTATCTCTGTAAACTTTTAATGGGAAGAAGTATTTAAAAAACTCCTTTTAAACTTTTCAGAGCAGCACTTCAACCGCAATCAATGTTTTGTGATGGATGGATGGCTGAATAGATACCCTTACCATCTTACCAATAATTGAAAAATGTTAATTATTGGTAAGATGATTAGGTTAGCATATCAGAGTTTGCAAAACATGGTGAACATTGGTACATCTAGAGATTTGGATCTCACCAAAATGATGAGAACAAGTAGACCAAAACAGAGCTCTGCCTCTGACACATGTTGCTGCCAAATGACTTGTGTTTGATGTTGATTATGTGGCAGACTTATGTCATGGGACTTAAAACAGCTTCAGCTGTTTCAGTGTATTATCAACATACTACTGTATAGGATTAACCTACCATCACCAATTGTTTTTTTACTGTATGGGATTAACCTACCATCACCAATTTGGGAAACCAAATGGATAATAGATTGCAGAGACCTTAAACATATGACCCATTCATTTAGGGGTTGCAACTGGATCGTAATTCTTCACAATGTATCGTGTATTATTTCTTCATATTGTGTATTACTTCTTTATTTTGTATAATGTATTGTATAAAATATTTAAATCTGCTGATATAAATGATAATGAGATTTACTACAGTTTGAATAGACGTTTTGCTTTGTAGCAAAAGTTAAAGTGAAGATCTTAAAATTGATGTTTAAGTAAAGGGAAACAAAAATTGAAGTATGCGTAGTTGGTGGTATGTGCAAAGTTAATGCACTGAATAAAGCAAAAATGGCAGCATTTTGTGAACATAAATCATCCAAAAAGTTGATTTCAATGCAGATTACACAGACCAACAACAAACCATATTTGTCCAGAGACATTTTAAAAAATGAGCAAGATATACTGTAACACTTTAAGCATCCATTCGGTGAGGAAGCTAGATTACACCTTATACCTCTGAAATCTGTGCAACTTGTAAACTTACAACTTCATCATCAAAAAGTATTTACTCTATGGAACTGAAACCATTAACTGAATATGTAAAAAAAACTTATTAACTCACTTTGAACAAAAAGTTTTCCTTCCTTCTCAGAACTGCCTAAGTCATTTTTTGCAATACATCTATAAGTACCAGCTGATTCAAGTGTTACTGGGCGTATGTTCAAAGTCATTCCCCCATTACTTATAACATAACCTTCTTGTGTATTGTTGATTTCTTTGCCATCTTTAAACCATGTAATTTTTGGCAGAGGCCTTAAATACAAGAAAACTAAACTTCTGTGTAAAACTTATTTTACTAATTCTCTTGAATATTTTTTTAAAATGCAAAATGAAGAGATGAGTTTAACAAAATAATTTAAAGCAAAAGTAATCAAAATGCTACCTGCCAGTTGCTCCGCAACTTATTATGTGATTTGCTGACCCATTAACAACAAAGCTCTTTTCAGGCATGAAAGCTTCAAGTTTTGCTGTGAAGTTTGTATTGTCATCTAGAAGAGTTTAAAAAACCTTAAGCAAATTTAAAAATCTACAAAAATTAGCCTAGCATAATATATATATATATATATATATATATATATATATATATATATATATATATATATATATATATAGTATATTTAACAATAGTATTTAACAATAAGAAACATAACCCAATTTAAATACAAATATAGAAAACGTTTCCAATAAAAAAAAAAGGAGAACAAAAATTACAAAAGCGCAACAATTGTTACCAGTAATGACTGACATGAGTCATTACTGGCTATGAAACAATGAAAAAACAAATAACAAACTTTAAAATTTTAAGTAACTATGAATTGTTGCAACAACTAGAGCACAAGAATTTACTAAGTATATAGATATGCTATCAACTCCTTGAGTTATTCATATCCATATTAATGAAATAGTTGGGGATATGAAGAATACAAGGATTTATTATATACGGATGTGTGTATATGCATGTATCTACTTAAAAGCTGGGATCATCAACTCTAGGATCATTATTCTTAATTTTATTGCTTCATTAATTTTGTATCACATTTTCAGAAACATGTTAAAGGTTTTTTTTTTAAAATCAATTTTTAAGAACTTTGAATTTTTCTGTTTTTTTTTTTTTTTGCCACATTATTGAAACATTTATTGCCACATTATTGAAACATTTATTGCCACATTATTGAAACATTTATTGCCACATTATTGAAACAATTATTGAAACATAAAAAGTGCATACAATGTAAATTAGTATCAATTCAATTTGTAATTACATGAGCTTTTACAGTACCTATATGAGTAACTACACAGTATTTAATATATTCACAGTAACTATATGAATATTTACAACATTAATTTATTTTTTCTTTATGAAAAATAAAAAACTAAAAGTGTAAGTTTGTATAATAAAACCTATACATTATTATAAAAATACAGAATATATTTTGAGGTCTGGTATGTAATTGTGTTACCATAGAAATGTCCTAATGTTTTAAAAGAAATGAAAGGGCGAGAGTACACCACAAATTAAATTTAAAAACGAAATCTTTTTTTGTGTAAAAAAATTTTATTTTATTTTAAAGAAAAAAGAGAATACAATACCTTTTGCAACAATTTTTATCTTTTGTCTGACACTTTGTATAGAATGTTGTGATTGATATAGTATGCAGCTAATTCCTCCATTAAGATTGATTTCATCAACATCTTCCTGTGTCAAATATGCAAAAATATACTCTCCGTGGTCTGCACTAAAACCAAGACGACTTGGATCACCATTCTTCCATAGTATAGGAGCAGAACTTCCCGGGAGATCACCCCACCAATATATTTGCCCATAACCCTCTTTGTGTGGAGGACATTTTATAAAAAGAGGTTTTCCTAATTGAGCATCAATAACTTTAGCAGTATCTTCAACGGAGTAGCCTTGATCAAAGTTTCCCATACCTGTAAAGGAGAAAAAACAATGATCAATAACATTTTTAAAAAACCCGACACTTAACTTATTAGTAACTATTTTTGTAAATAAAATTTAACTAGAAACTCTGTCTTTTTTTTGTATGTTAATTTCACACAACTTAGAATATCTGTAAATACATACAATATAAATTATGTAAATAAGATGTTTACCGACAATTATAGGATTTTTAAAAACTATTTCATAAATTTAAAAAAAAAAATGCACAGGGATTAAAGTTTTGTTCAGGTAAAAGTATAAAATTTTAAACAATTGTAAATTTAGTTTCCAGATTTCTTTTCTTATAAATCTGGTAAAAAGGACTCCCAGATTAAAAGAATTAAATTTATCTATAAGAGATTAAAAAGTGTGTTTCTAATTAGATTTACACTCAACCATTAAGCTATAGGGAAAATCTTAAAAATTGGTTATGAGAATAGTCTTGATTGTGTTACGATATGTTTTCAACTTAAAGCACTTATGATATTAAAAGCAGAAACAAAAAAAAGCACATATATGAAAGTGTTCATTTTCCACCTCCACATATTTGAGACTGGCAAGTAAAGATTTTAGTAACAAAAACATGTTATCAAAATTTAAAAAAAAAAAAAAAAAAAAAAAA
The DNA here is from genome assembly GCF_058129835.1 of Hydra viridissima. Taxonomy (NCBI): domain Eukaryota; kingdom Metazoa; phylum Cnidaria; class Hydrozoa; order Anthoathecata; family Hydridae; genus Hydra; species Hydra viridissima. The sequence goes on along the minus strand of NW_028324307.1, from coordinate 14,725,337 downwards.
AAATCAAAGAAAACAAACAAAAAAACAAAAAAACAACATACTGTGCACTCGCACATCAATTTGTCCAAATGAAGATCCAAACTGGTTAGTTGCAATACATTTATACCTTCCAGATTGAGCTGATTTCACTTCCTCAATTTTTAACTGAGCATTACTTTTACTAAGTTTAGTCAGAGAATTTGTTACTATATCAACATTGTTGAATTTCCATGTCAGAGAAACATTTTCTCCTTCATGATTACAAGTTAACACTAGAGTATCTTTTCCCCCAACATCTTCTAATGGATTTTCTGTGAGCTTCACTTCATTAACACGAGGAAATGCTGAAAAGGGACAAGTAGTTCTATAGTTTAAAAGAAGACCATTTTTATTTTATTTTTTAATTTGAGTAAAATATTAATATGCTTACTCTAAAAATATATATACACACATATCTTTGCTTACTTTTAAATATTTATCCAAACTTAAATATTAGACTTTATAAACATTTCACTTTTTGTTAAAAACAAACTTACATTGAGAAAAACTATAACCAACGGTTGATAAAAAATACAAGCTTATCAAATATTTGCTAAACATTCTAAAAAAAGAAATTAATCAAATACATATAGTTTTTATAATTGGTAAGATAAAAATCCTTTTAGTGAAACATTAACTGATATCTAGCAACATGAAATCAACTTAATCACACCATCATATGTGTGTGTGTGTTGTGTGTTTGTGTGTGTGTGTGTGTGTGTGTGTGTGTGTGTGTGTGTGTGTGTGTGTGTGTGTGTGTGTGTGTGTGTGTGTGTGTGTGTGTGTGTGTGTGTAAATGTCAATACATGTCTATGTGCTTGCACAAAAATATAAAAATAGATTTTTACAAATGAACTACATACAAAAATCAAAACAAAAAACTGAAGATGTAATATATATATATATATATATATATATATATATATATATATATATATATATATATATATATATATATATATATATATATATATATATATATATGTCAATACGCATGTACTAATATATTTAAGCACAGCTTAGGAAATTAGTTTATAAAGAAAAAGTAACAAATCTACTCTAGGAACTTAAAAAAATATTCTTAATATATCAGTATGATAAATATTTAATGAAAGTACTCTTTTCATAAACAAATATTGATGAACAATCTTTTCATGTTTGTTTGCAAATCCTAGAGCAAATAAAGACAAATACTTATATAAAAGAACTCTCTATTGAAAGAATTCACTTTCAAAAAAACTCACATTAAAAAATTATTGTCTAGACTTTGTTGTGACTACATATTATGGTTTTAAGTGTGCATGTGTGTGTAATTTATAAAATATTTTAACACAAAATATATATACTGTAATAGTTAAAATGTCCAGCTAGCAATAAAAATTAGTTATTAACAGACTACAAAGCAAAATATAACTAAACCAAAACACTTATTCTACATTAAAAAAGAAATTGAATTCCACCAACTAATCTAACATTTTAACAAGTTAACATTGTAACTATCCATGCAAATCTCAATTATTGCATTGTAATATACAGTTTAACGAACGCTCTTTTGAAGTGTGCATGCATGTGCATACATATAAATGTAAATAATTGTTGTCATTAAAACTAAAGAAAATATGTAAATACAAAATTTATACAGGGTAATAATTAATGTGTCCAGCTAGTAGTAAATATTAACTACAATCAAATTTAAAAGCAAAATATAACTAAACCGAAAACGCTTATTTTATATAAAAACTTGAATTCCACCCACTACTCTAACATTTTAACAAGTTAAAATTGTAACTATCCATGCTGATCTCAACCGTTGCATTGAAATAAGAGTTTAAAAAAGCGCTCTTTCAATGCAGTACAAATAAGCCGTGACAATTTAAAAAACTTAAATATACTAATTATCTACATTTACCATTAAAAAAAAATAAGTCTGTCTGAATGATCGTCCCGATAGAGTTTTATTTTTTTTAATATTCAACTTTTTGAAAACCAGTCGGATTTTTTATATTAAGCTTCACATATTCCTTGGAAAATATTCTTTTATTTGAAAGCTCTAGTTGTTTGCAGCGGTGAGAAGTTTGAAACAATAGACTTTTCAGATAAAACAATCGTTTAAAGATTTATCGGCAAGATAATAACTTATCGAGCGCTATTCTTACTTTTCGCGAGAAAGAAAGTAATGAATTAGATAGATGCTTGGCAACATTTTATTTGAAAATCTTTAAATCTTTTTAAAAGCTTCGTTGTAATTTAAGTTTTAAGAAAACATATCATAGGGGTCCAAATCACATATACTTTTCCTATTACATTTATTTTTCCTAGTTTCTTTTTCATTCGAAAGAACAATTTCTAAGGGTACTTTCAAATGTCCTTTCGTTTAGTAACGTTTAATTTCGTTTAAAAACGTTTAATTTCGCTTTAAAACGTTTAATTTCGTTTAATACTGTTTTATTTCGTTTAATAACATTTAACATTGAATAATATTTAACTTAAAGTAAAAAAACATGAACTTAAAATTAAAAATTATTTGGAAAAGCGCTCAAAAAAAAAAAAAAATTGTATCTTATCAAAATCTACTCAACATTTCTTTTTCTTACAGTTTATTTGATTATTAAATGCGTCATCGAAAATGATTATTTATTTAGAAGAAAGACTGAAAGTAATCCAATTAGCTTTTAGTTACAGCTAAGTTAATGATTTCTGTTTTGATTTGTTTTTTAGCACTTTTATTTATATCGCGTCATCCAAAACAAGTTACAAAAAATTTTTAAAGGACAGCTAAAAGAAATTTTCCGTAAAAAATGTTAATTTTTTATTTTGTTTTGAAAGGTTCGGTTTGATGTTTAAAAATTCGTCGGATTAAACGTTAAAAGAACTCGCCAATAACAATTTAATTTTAAAATCTTAATACCGATCGAGTGACACCGAACACTCGTATTCCTTAAAAATGCGTGGTTTTTACAAGTGCTAATGATTTTCTAAATGTAAATCGAAATGCGGCCCAAGACACATTCAGTTTCTTTTTGAATGCCACCAAGCCGTTGATTTTCGTGGTATTTCTTAAATATTGTTTTGGAATAAAACATTTAAATAATACATCAAGATTTGTGAATGTTTTCGGATTATTCAAATGTTCGGTATAATGACAAGTTTTTAAACCCGTTATAATTCTATTTTATTCCGTTTACTTGTATTTCTATTATTACAGCTTAACAGTCGTCATCGTGGAATAGGCGTGTAGTCAATATGTCTATTCTATGATGACGAAGAAGGACATTAGCATTTTTCGTTTAGAAATTTTATAGCGTCTATCAGTGCAGTCTATAAAACATGCTTTGGGACCCCACTACTTCCTAAATGTATTTATGTTTGTATTTATGCATGTATAACATTTTAAAGGATAATATCTAGAACATGAACTACCGATTTTTGATTATTTTGAGGATACCTACATCGATCCCCCTGCAAGTGCACGACGTTGAAATAAAGTTGAAACAACGTCGAAACCCCAAAATCCGCCATGTATCGAAGTTGAAATAATGTCGTGTGGCTGCTGGGACAACTTTAAAGTTGAGGATGGCATAGAATCTAAGGTGTATAGTTTACCCCGCACCGACAATTTCATCGAAAGTTAGAATTAAGGATTTTAAAGAATTGTTGCCATCCATCAATTGGCATTATAGATATTTATTGATATCATGCGTCGTAAGCATGCTCATATAGATATTGAGCACGCTATACAGCTAGGTATAAAACGGTTCGAGATAATAAAACAAAGAATAAACTTTATTTTGACGGCGACAATTAAATTTTTCGCTTTCTGCGTGATTTTGAGAATGACTTTGTTGCCAATATTTAAATTATTTTTGCTTCAAGATGGTTGTGTTTAAATTCTGCGATTGCGTTATATTGACATTCGCAGATAGAACATTTTGAAATGTGCTACTTTGTACGCTTTATAACGATTGGATGCTATTATGACCACTCTATTGTGACAAACGTCAGAAAATTTAAGGTCATTTTTGTAACATAACAGGTGTTAAAAAACTGTCCAAAAATTTTCAATTGGATTGCCGTCAGGCAACTGATCAAGTACATTTTAACCTAAATCTATTTTAATGTTTTGCATGAGCCACTTTTTTTATCAGCATTTTTGCATAAGGCAACAAAATCAGTATAATCAGCATAATATCCTTCAAAAGGCCAGCATGTTTTTTTGTCCAATTTTTTTTTTATTTAAAAAATCGTCACCATTACTGTATCAAAGATGAAGTAAATGATTTATTAGCCTCATTTTTCAGGACAAGTAGTACAATATTTATAACCACTAAAATATTATTCCATATGACCAATGACTAAACCAACCATGGATAAGCAAGTTTTGTTTTTGCCTCTAAGTTAAAGAACTTATCTGGGTGTTCGACAGTGCAATCCAGTTTTTGTTAAGCGTCTTCTAATATTTGTAGTACTATAAATCCGAGTTAAATTTTTGTTTTAATTTAGCAGATCCGTTTAAAACGGATCAACTTTTGCACCATAAGTATACGTCTCATAAGTATACATCTCTCTTATTTAAATCTCTCTGTGTGTTTGCCGCGTGTTTCTCGTTTAGCTCTCTATCACCTAACACTTGACACCATTTTAAAAATAACTTCAAAGATTTTTAAGGAAAAAAACTTAAATCATTTAGGGTTTTTTTTTTTTTTTATCAGAGAACGCTCATCTGGAACACAGTGTTTAGCTCATCCCACTTTCTCCATTAAGCAATGAAAAAACCAATTAAATATGTACAAAATTCGCTGGATTGTCACAAAAAAACTTGTTTACTTATTTATTTTATATTAATTAGTTATAATTATATATATATATATTTATTTTAATATATATTTTATATTAATTAGTTATAATTCCACGTGAATTCACAAAAAAAAATTTTGCTGCTAATATTTTGATCATTAAACACCCCTTTATTTTCAAATATTTTGGAGAATCTTAAAAACCTTTATCTTCAAATATTTCAGAGAATAACAGAAACCTTTTGAGGACTTCCCAAGTATACAGTAAAGTCTGGTTTTTAGATTGTTTAAAAATATGTAACAACTGAAGTTATTTTGAAGAAAGTTGCAATCCTTGATAAGTCCTAAGACAATTTTAGCGAAAGTTTCGTCAGTTTAAAATTCTAAAAGTTTCTGAAAAACAAGATTTAGTCTTCTAATTCTTATGCCGTCTTAAAATCCGAGAGCAAATTCTTCTGAGTGTCACCCATTTTGTTGAAGAATGTCTTTGAATGTTCAACTTGTCAATAGGCTGCTCTTCTGGAACCAGTATGTTTAAAGAAAAAGTATCAATTGCAAATGAGTTGAAATGACCATGTTCTACACACATGAACAATATGTGGAAGACATGTGCAAATTGATGATGTCATGCAATCCAAGCTTTTAATTTTCTATGACTTTTGGATGTTCTCAAACTTAGTATTTACATTTACGACCATCCATACCAATGTACCGTATAATGCGCCGTATACATCCATACCAATGTGCCGTATACATCCATACCAATGTGCCGTATGTGCCGTATACATCCATACCAATGTGCCGTATAATGTGCCGTATACATCCATACCAATATGCCGTATAAACTTCAAGTGAAGCTTAACTTTCTCAAAAGACTTAAAGAAAAGTTCTAGGAAATTTTTATATATTTATCTAAGAAATATCTATCCAAGAAATTTTCTGCTGGACGATTATTGTTCCATACCATGATTGTTGCATAAAAAACAGCTTAAAAAAAAAAATAAATAAAAAGCATTTAAATCTTATGCTATGGTATATTTAAATGCATTTTGTTTTTTTATACCACTATAATATATACCTGTATTATACTGTTTACTCACTTATTGGGTAGTAGATTCATAGAATTTTTTGTGAAAGCAGTATTTACTCCTACAATAAGAATCTTTTTAGACAGGGAAAAGTACACTGAATATCAGGACCTTTTTTCACTTTGTATTCTTAGGCTATTTATGAGTCTGGGAACATTACTTCTGACATTTTCCAATTTCCTTTGCTAAGAATATACTCATTACGCTTTTAACATGACTTCTTCGATAGCGCAACTAACATTCCAAGTTTCTAATTCACGCAATGGATCTTTGTCTTTAATAAATTTTGCTTGTCCTTCTCTTTCTTTACACCTTGACGTCTGAAGTTTGGTAGTGGCATGGACAATTCCTGTCAAAATATTTTATTTTTAAGAGATAAAACCTATTGTAAGAAGACCTTTTGATCTGATTTCATAGCATAAATTTGTTCTACCTAAGAGATGCAAACAGTCTATATACCTTTCAAATTGGCGTGCACTTAAGTCCTCAAGTATTTTGAAATGCAGAATAGATGTCTCGAAAATGAATTCGTAACGTATTTGTTCTCTGTTTTTTAATTCTTTTTTAAAAAACTTTTGAGGAAGAAAAGTAAGGAACACAGCAAGTAGGAGAAAAGCGTCATACGCAGACTTATCTGTCATATCTGTCAAGAAAGTAAAAGACAAATTGATGGAGAACCGAGAAACAAACTAACGAAGCTAAAGTCCAAAAAACTATAAGTTTAAAAAATTTAAAAGAAATGCTTCATTTAAGAAAGCCAGCTGAAGCTCTACCAGTTTTATGAAGACTTAGAAAAAAGAGAAATCGTACTTTGCTTAACTTGAGAATTAATCCCAAGACAGTCTATTTATAGAACTCGGGAGTAAGAAGAATTGATATTATTTGTATCTAAAGATTTAATTTATTCATTTAGAATAACGAGTAAATAATGCTAAATACTTTAAACATTACACATTGAAAAGATACATCTTATTGTAAGAAGCAATTAAAACACACTGAAGGGACAAACAAGAAACCTTGACTGCTAACCCTTACCCTTTGTTAGCCAAATAGTCCCTAGACGCCTAATTTCAACCTTCGTATTCCTTCCAATTAACCCTCATATCCATACCTCCTTAACCATTGTTACTCTTATCAACATTGACACGACAACACTATAACCATCCACTCACTTCATCATCACTCATTATCACACATTAATTTTCACTTCTTTGCATTACTTTATTGCGAGTAAAAAAGCACAACGGAGAAGTAAAAATGCATTTCTAAATAAAACAACTCTCCCTGCCACACCGCATAACTTTTGACAATGTGAGTATTACTAAAAAAAATTCTTCTTGCTGACATAAGTAGCGCAACGGTCATCAGAAATAATCTTTACATGATAAAATATCCTTCCTCTTTAAAAGAAAATGTTCGCAGTTTATTAAGAACTACACAATGACGCGTTTCATCACTATATAAGGCTCGTGTAAAACACGAAGCTATTATCGAATAAATCGACAGTAGAATTATGGCCAATCAAATATTATACAAGTTCTTCCTATTGTGTAAAAATCTTGCAAATACTTAGCTTCTTTTTTTGATGAATAGTAAAAAACATTTTAAAGATTCAAGAGTTACTCGCTCTTGATCTGCATCTTTAGTTGTGGTTGTTCAATTTACTATCGAGCAAATTACCATCAACTATTCTTTTAACTTTCTTATGCAGCCCAAAAAAACCTTGTGTTACCTAATGTTTTAGGGTTTCAATAGGGTTAACACTCTTTATCTCCCTCAGAACTAACTCCGTCATCTTTATTACTATCTTCAAACATTTCTTTTTCATTTTCTTTTTCTTGGGCTTCTTGGTCCTCTTTTTCTTTCATTCTTTTAATAATATCTTTAGCAGAATTAAAAACACCATACGTTTGCTCAGCGCACACATAACACCTTCGCGTTTTTTTGTAGTATTCTAAAGCACACTTTTCGCAGAAGTAATGCTTGCATTTAGTCACTACTGGATTTTTAAACGAATTACGACAAATAAAGCAAGCAAAAGGTAGATCTTCTTCGTCACTGTCGATTTCATATTTGGAGACGTCTTCTTGCCCATAAGTACCTAAACAAATGGAATTAAATAGAACTTTTAAACATAAAAATTAAAATCAAATTTTCGAGCAATTCATATTAAAGAATTTCATCAACATACACGAAGAAAAAATAACAAACAAAAAAAACAGCAATCAAACCACTTAACGAAAACAAGATATTTAGGATAATTTATCTTAATAATAACAATATATAAATGAGGTTAAAACTTTTACTTTTCTGAAAACAAACTTACCTTCTTTGAAATCTCTTTCCAATTGCCATCCATGTTTATAATCGCTGCGGTCATGCAGAAACTTACAGCTGTCACCAAACCCACAGAAACCTGTTTCTTTGTAGTCCTTACAAATGTCTGGTTGGTAGTCCCAACGAATAGTTGAACGCAAATGAGCAGGAGCACGTATGGGGCCTTGCCTAAAACATATTTGTAATAAAAAGGTTGTTAGGAAAAAATATCGAAATTATTTTAATTTATTACCAGGAGTTTTTTAAAAGCTTCTAACTTAAAAACTGACAAACCTGACCATTCCACTTGAGGCATTTCCAGCAGCTGTATCCTTTTTCTCTATATATTGTGTATATGCTGTCTGGCCACGATAGAGTTTATCATCTGCCTTACCCTTGAGTTCTTTGTTTACTTCGAGAGCTCGCTCAAATATTGACTGAGCATCTGCATTCAAAGCAGTATCTGTCAAGTAAATGATAATAGAAGAGATTTTGCTAATCAATTTTTAAGAATCCAGTTGCAAATACACTTTTATTTTCAAAATTTTAATTAAGAAAAAAAAAGGTCTTAAAGTAGATTTCAATTAAGTTAAATAAATTAAAATTAAAGCTTAAACTATTGTAATAAATTGAATTAAATTAATTACAATAGTTTAAGCTTTAATTTTAAAAACTATTGTTTTCATTTTATATTATGTTTTATTATTGAATTAAAGTATTATTATAATCTTAAAGTTTATATTACAAACTTTTATTGTAAAGTTTGTAACACAATTGTAAATCCATAACTGAATATATGACAGTTCTATTTACTTGCTTCAAATAAGAGTTTAAAGAAAATTAAAAAGAGAAAAAACAAAACAGTTTTTTTCACCTATTTCAACAACAGCAGTTGCTCCCATATCTTCTGGTCCATCACGTTTACCTGATCGTGTAGACTTGTATGAAATGCTAACATCTTCTTCACTGTCACTATTATTGATTGCTTCAGAATTTGCTGTTTTCTTAATGCCTAATTTATAAATATATTCATTACATAACTTGCATTAATCTCTCAAAAAATTGCATAGAACCTACAAATGCTTTTAATTTTTCACTGCTTTTTATTTCAATATAGGAGTCATTTACCAATTTTGCAGGGACTTTTTAATGGAGAAGTCTGATGAAGAAAATGAAAACAAAGTAACATTCTATATAAGTTTCTTAAGAAAAATAAGAAAATAAAAAACAAAATGAGGAAATAAAAGTATGGCTAGACAGTAAAAAATGATAAACCTGAACTTTGCACCAATGAGCTCTTCTTTGATTTTCGTTGAATATGAACCACAGTACTTTCTGATGTGTCTTCTTCACTACTACTCCCTTTACGCTTTCTTGTATTACCTCGTTTGTTAGAAGCTTTTTTAAAAAGAACAGCTGCATTTGATTCCGATTGTGACATTTTTTAAAAATTAAAGTTTTTTTTAATGCACATAATTGCACATAGTTATATGTAACACTAAAACATTTTCTAAAATCCAGTTAAAAAATGTCAATTAATGAGAAAAAATTATTAATTTGTTAAAAAATGGCAATAACACTAAGACATTAATTTTAGATATTAGCCTAACTTTAAATCGATTAAACCAATAGGGCACATTTTAAAATGTTGCTCTCTTATAGAAAAAACTTTCAATAGATTTTTTAAATACCAAAACAAGAGCTATTATTGAATAATGTAATTATTTTTAAAAATATATCTAAGATAACCCAAAAGGGTCTAAAATTTTTAGAATGTTTTTAAACTACAACATGTTAAACTGGATCTGGAACTCTTCGAAAAATTGCCAAGTATTTATTGCCATTATTCCGTGTGACCTTTTTGCCTTCTTCAGTTGACTCATAAAGTTTCTCAACAACAGGATCATCAGCATATTGTTCTGGACTCAATTGCTCAAATAGTGGATGCTGTACAAAATGCATTTTCATCCATTCATGTAACTCCAGCACATCAGTCATTGTATAGACGATACCTCTCTCAGCCATAACATAAGCATACTCTGAAAGTAGTGTCCAGCTAATAATTCTCCATTTATTTTTTTTTCGTTTAAAATGGGGATCAGGAAAAAGAAAAAATAGACACTTCAATTGGCCTTTGTTAAAAAAATTTGTCATATATTTCATGGCATTTGTGCGGATAACTGCAGCATTTTGAAAGTCATTTGTGGTGCTTTGGTTTCTAAGAGCTAATATTCGCTGGTGAACAAAAGCAGATACTTTGACACGGATTTCCATCCCAAGAATTAATGATTTTGGAAATAAAGGTGACAATGCAACTAACATGCCACCATATCCACAGCCAATATCAACAATCTCAACTTTCTCCAAGTTCCTTAAAGACTTTCCATCAGATGTAAAATAGTATGGATAAAATGGATGCCAGTTCATTGCAGCTGGGCAAACAGGATATAAAAACGAATGGTCTGCTAAAGGGTTTGAGTGAGCTCGTTGCCGAAAGTATTTTTTCTGAGGAGCACTAGTAGCAGCCACTGTTTTTATTTCACTCTCTGTTTCCATTTTATTTAATGCTTGACTACTACAACAACCAAAACTTAGTAAAAATTTTAAACAGTTAATCAAAATAGTAAAATCTAAATAGAAGTCAAGGTAATTGAAATATTAAATATTTGATGTAAAATGGAGATGTAGCATATATGAACAACTGAACTATTAAGATAAAAACTTAAGTAATGAACACAAAAAGAAGTATTTTAAACAATTTCTAACATATAGAAAAACTTAATTGCCAATGATTTTCCAACCCTTTAACTTATTGATCAGCAGGAAAATAATACCCACTTGACTATATAGTAATTCAAATCTGAATTATCAATTTGGTTAAGAAATGCATGAAAAACAGCTAGAAAGCTTTTTGGCACTGATTGCAAAGCAGCAGCAACAAGACTTGAATAAATAGACTAACTTATCAGTACTCTTACCACAATGTGTGTATGTGTGTGTGTGTGTGTGTGTGTGTGTGTGTGTGTGTGTGTGTGTGTGTGTATATATCACATTATTAGACCTTAAGCAGAATTGTTAGTAAATGAAAAAGTTGGTAAGTAAATTTTTGTAAAATTTAGAGACATCTTTATTTTATTATACACATTATTTGCTACTAACAAGCATTTGCTCACAAAAGGTGTGTGAAAACCAATTAAGTGTTATCTTCAATATTGTCTTCTTCAATTTCCGGCCATTTTTCTTGAAGAAAATCAATAAGATCATCAGCTACGTCACCTTGAATAACAATTTCATCATCTCCTGTAACAGATGATCCACAAGAGAATTTATTAGCAAATACTTTAGCTGCTTTTTTTGGATCTATTGAAAATGTTGCTAGTCCGCTGATAATTGTGACACACTTTTTCTTACTACGTGTTTCACGCTTCAAAATTACTTTTTTCTCACTTGTTTTTTTCTTTACTAACTTATTTGCTTTTCCACCTCTTGTTTGACGTTTCTTTTTATCTTCACCATCTCCAGTAGATAGACCTTCCATTCTTGCTTTTAAATCATCAAACAAGTCAGGTATATTTTCTTTGAGCCATTCCTTGCACTTTTCTGCTTCAGATCCAAATTCGCAATATTCAGGAGGCAAACCACACACACCACAATATTCAACCTCTAGTGGATATTCATTGTCCATTTCTTAATCTAGAAATGAAAAATTCACAAATTAATATTTCCTATCATTGATTAGAAACTTTATTACTTACAGAGTTGGATTAAAACCTTATTTTACTTTGAAAGTAATATTCTAATAAACTATGTAATAAATGGAATGGTAACACTGGCAGTCAGTTATCTCAGAAATCAGCCTGCCAGCCACCTATTTTGGAGATAGGGTAGGCAGTAGACCATCTTTTAATTCAATTTCAACCTAATCACATTTTAATCGATTTATAGTTGCATAGCCATTAAGTAGGAAATAAGAAAAAAAAATTCTATTTGGGAAAAAGTGCAGCTATGTTTTCTTAACAAATGTTAAATCTTAATGACGATATCGTGTTCATTAGCATTTAAAAATTATAAGCGTGTTATAAGAAAATTCCGCCGAAAGAGCTCTTCAAATTTCACCATTCGGTAAATTATGTTTTGGTCAATCAAGCACCAAAGTATCACCGGTTATTCACTCAAATTTACAATCAAGATGATTGAAAATGGAAAAATTGAAAACTTGAAAACTTAATCTGTTTTTTACTACATACTGAATAAATATGAATATATATATATATATATATATATATATATATATATATATATATATATATATATATATATATATATATATATATATATATATATATATATATATATATAAAACGAAGAAACAACAACTATGTATGGTACTTAAAGTTTCATGCCTAGCGGCAATCATCAGCCATGAAATACAAATCAAAAATCTATAAAAACCGTTACAAATTGCAAAAATTACTGTATCGTGTGCTCTGACGTCATATTAGGAAAAAGAGGAGGAAAAGAAAGAAAGAAAGAAAGAAATTTTTGAATTTTTGAATTTTTGAATCATTTGATTATTTGGTAAGAATTTTGATGTTTGTTGCTACACAGCTGGCATATTTTGTGATATTGCAATTAATTTCTTATATTTATTTTGAATACCATTTTATTGTTATTACTATTGTTATATATACATATACATACATATATATATATATATATATATATATATATATATATATATATATATATATATATATATATATATATTGCTCTATTTATACAAAATATTGAGCACTCTTATACGAACAAGAGATATTGTATTTGAAAATAATACAACTTGAAATAGCTATATATATATATATATATATATATATATATATATATATATATATATATATATATATATATATATATATATATATATATATATATATATATATATATATATATATATCATTTGAACCATTTTGAATTCATTCGCTAAATTTATTTTCAAACTAGATTTTTTCAAAATATTTAAATACTACCTAACCTAAATACTTTTAAGTTATTTCAAATATATTTTTGTTTAAAACTGGAGAGCTGTTTAATGATAAACTATTTATAATTATCCGTTGGTAGGATGAATGCTCCAGATTTTGTAACTATCATGATTGTCATCAAAGGAAACGTACTTTTCATGCAAACTGGGTCCTAACTCTTTACTTCATCAGAAAACATTTTACTCGAAGCAAAAAAGACTTGCTGATTACTATTTTTTTTTTGTAAAAAATAATTTTTTGAATAAATAACTTTTTTTTAAATAGGAAAAAACCTTATAATTTTATGGGATTTGTTCTTTTTATAAACTATATACCTAATTCAAACGTAAAATCCGCCCCTTATTCCCTTATCCCATCTCCCCTCCCCCACCCCTCCACACACACACACACATACAAAAATTCTGCAAGATGGGTGACGACCAGAAGGCTCCCTTTTTCTTCTGTAGCTCCCTTTTTTCTTCTGTAGCCATCCGTATCTTTCTCTTGAGTGGGTCTGCGAATATCTCACTTACAATTAAGTCAACTGTATAAAGCCTTGACAAAAGCTTTCAAAGTTGTTTTGGGACCACTTTAGTTGTAGAACAGACTTGTTATAGAACGCACTAGTAATGAATCACGAGATTTCAATTTTACAACGAATGGATTGAAATGATTTTTATCCATTCGCATATTAATAAAATTGATTTATCAACCTACTGTTACTTCACAGCTTTTGTCTTCACCATTTTAATCATTGTATTGACATAAAACACTAACCTAAACCATTGCATAGAAATGCTAGTTTTAAAGAATTTTATTTTAGTAAAAAGTTTGTATATCAAAGATAACAGCTATTGTGTGACAGCAAGTACTTTTTTGTAAGAGTTTTTTTAAATATTTTTTTTTTAAAGTAATTTTATAAACATGAAAGCTGAAGTCAAAGACGTATAGAACGATTTAGATTTTTATGACAAACTATTAAAGAATGAAGATCTAAATGTTTGTATTTGATTGGTTGTGTAAAAATATTGTTTCATACTTGAATTAGTCATTACGTCAACTGCTTGATTACACTATATAGCTTGGCAACGTGTGTAATTATATTAAAACCATAAGCAAAAATTATAAAAAAACATGCATAAGTTATAGTAATTTAAAGTTGACTTTTGATTACACTTTATAGCTCGGAAGCATGGATTAAAAAATTAAAATAAAATAAGTTTTAAAAAAGTGTATAAATTTTAATAAATTAACAGTAGGCTTTTTATTTTAATATTAGAGAATTGCGATTACAGCTTAATTAATTCACTTTGTTTTTTGTTTTGATCATTTATAAGCTTTACAAACAAAGTTAGCATGCAAGTTTTGTATATGGTATTGATTTTATTAACACAAACTCGTTCAGAATATATTGCGCAACGATCCACTGTGGAAGATGTCTTGATTTTCAAAGAAAACTTCCAAAACTCTAGCACATGTGATGCTTATAATGCAGTGGCTAAATCGAACAACACTTGCAGTTGTTCTGCCAAAAGTACATTTTTTTCGTTAAGTGGAAAGAAAGCTTCTTGCATAAGTGAAACATTACTTTCAGGTGACAACCTTTTAGCGTGTCGCAATTTTTTTTTTTTTTTTTTGTATTGTTGATATTATTCAAAGCTACAGGCGAATCTTTCACTAAACAATCTTTTGTAACTAGAATGACCGAATTGCAGCTTCAGAAATGGCTAGGGTTTGTGAACCGCTAAGGTTTACAAGATTCAGACATTTTTGAAGCTGCAATTCCTTTTGAGTTTGTTAACTAAAAAATTCTTCTCCTGGACTATGAAAAATGTCGCATGAGCAAATGAGAATTCAAACTTGGAGACAAAGTTTAAGTTTAAAAACCGCTCCTCATAATCATTCTCAGAGGCCATCATCTTCAATATCAACGCTATATTTGTTGCAGATTTACTGTTTCCTACCCAAAGTAAGAGCAAACAGGTTTCATGTAATTTTAGGACTTTCAGCATAGAACTTTGTATAAGCTTGAATAGCTCTTTTGACAATTGAATTAATAGGTTGGCAAGTTCCAGTAAAACTAAATAAATATCAGAAACTTCACAACAGAATTATCAGCCTTGATTGTTGATTTAAATCATTTTGAAGCCATGGCGGCACAAACAAGTTCACATAAAAATGCAGCTCTTTTTCATATTTTCTATAACTATAATTTGCCTTGAGCTACATCAAAAAATTTTTTATTTGGACGTATGAAATTATGCTAAAACTTTATTGAAAAAATTAAAAATATTTTTGGTATTATTTTCAATCCTTTTTGATGCTGAGGACCAGTGTGTTTATATCCCTGAGTGAAAGCAACGAAAATAGACAAATGATACTGCCAAATGAATATTAACAGATAGAGTTTGCAAAAGTGTAACTGAAAATCTTGATATTACTTGGTTATAGGGGAATTTCATTGAACTTATATTAATAATAATAACATTTAACAACATTGTTGCCAGTTTCGCTGATTTCTTTTTACTACATAGGTATCTGCATTTTAATGAATAAATTAAATGGACAAATATAAAGTTAATTTTTGCATTTTATCGACATACTTATAAATAACAGGGGTTTGTTAGATTGTTGATGTAAGCTTATTTTATATTTATTACATCTGTAATATAATTCTGACCATAACTTAAATGTCTGAAAAAGATAGTTCTTAATAGTTTTCTTTAAAAGCATAGATAAATAAAGGTCTAAAGTTACTATCATATTTTTAAGATCATTTAACGCTGGAAATAAATTATTTTCAATCAACACTCAGTTTATGTGGCAAATTTACAGGCTTTAGAAGTCAAAGCGGCTGTTATAGACCTTAAAGACTTTTTGTATTGCATAATTAAAAAAACATTGAATGAAAGAAGTATTCCTTTATTGTTCAATAGGAAGTAAGTTTTATATATATTATAATGATATTATGATGGTTCTTATATGATATTTATAATGATTCTTATAATGGTTTTTGTTATAATAGTAAAAATTAAAAACAACGGAATGTTAAAAGCGCAAACAAAAATGCTTTTCGATCCCTGATTTACATAATTTAACCTGCTTGTACATAAGAAATGCAGTAGATTGAAAAAGTTTTTACACCCTCCCTCAGTCTCCCAATAAGATTAATGTTATACAATTCTAAATACTCAAGTTTTCTCTAAAATCACTGCATTTAGCAAAACTCACTGACACTTTAACAACTTCATTGATGAGTTGGATCAATGAAAACAAGTCAAGTGAGCTAACATTTTACTAGATTGAAAAATAGCAAATGAAGTTTGAAAAATGGAACAGTAATGTTTTTAAATACTTTAATTGTTTAGAATGATGTTGATTAAATGCTCTCAAAAAGTATTTTGAACTCATACAACCATTTAACTTTTATTTTTTTATGGAAAAGAAGTTGATGAACACCTGATATTTTTAATAAAAAGAACATTTGAATCATTGAATCAAACAGAGTTGAATGGTTGAATTACGCAGAGAAAAATTGCAAAGTTTACCCGAAGACTTTGCAAACAGGCTTTCAAAACAGTTTTTAGTAGCGTTGGAGGAAATCCGGTTTTTCTTGAAAAAATTAACCTTGTGGGTTTTATTGAGTTTATTTGGGTTTTTCTTTTAAATACAGTATTTTTATCTCTTCTTTAGGTCCTTATAAATGTTTGGCGCCTAAAAAATGATAATTTTAGATGTTTAGTTTTAGATTTTAGATTCTGATAAAAAATAGAACCTTTAGAAACTAACTATTCTTCTTTTTGTTCTTTTTTTTTTTTTTTTTCCTTATTTTCTTTTTTATTTTTCAGCAATTAAAATCTTCTTAAATTTTAAGCATAATTAAAGAAAAGGATGCCATTTGAAAGTGGGAGAAAAGAGGATGTGAGTGAGAGGACGTTTCCGAGGTTAATGAGAACACAGTTAAGTGTGATCGTTGTGAACTGCCAAGATGGAAGGTCATTTGTCTTTTAGTTTTCAAATGAATATTTTTTAACTTGATATTGTTAGTAATTGGTGTCTTCGTCAATCAAACATGGGTGAAAAAAAATCCTAACTTAATTGGAACTATTCGATCTCTGTAAAAAACCTGAATTGGGGACATTCAGTTTCAGGCACAACTTAGACAGCCACTATTAGCTTAATACAAAATATTAAACATAACAACAGATTGATGTGTTTAAGCTTGGGATTCTGTTTTCAAGTTTTTTTAAATCTAAATTTCTTTTTAAAGTGTTGTTTAAAAGTATGACTTTTAAACAACACTTTAAAAAGAAATTTAGATTTATATTAATCTGTATGCGTACAGTACAATAGGGCGGAGCAAGAGAATACTTAACAGCTAAGTTTCTAATCCAAATTAAAGATAATATTTTGAATCTAGCGTAAAAGCGAACTGACAAGGGTTGGGAATCCCGGGATCCCGAAATCCCGGGATTCCGCGGTTTTTAACAATCCCGGGATTTTTTTTGAAATCGTTTTCAGTTAAACATTTTTAAATTAAATTATTTTTTTCGTTCGATTGCAATCAAATTCGAACTTTACTATTTCGAAATTCTTGCAGTTATGTTTTTGAATAATTGGATTAAAGTTGTTATAACAATTGAAATTGGATTGGAATTACATTCTTAAAAATTTTTGGTGCTTATTCGCATTTATTCAAGTTTCTGACAATTTTTATCTCGAATAGACTTTATCTGTTTGTGACTATTTTATAGTACAAGTTTTAATAAAAAATAAAATTGCTGGTTATTTGAACAGTAAATGTTCTAAAATTATAATGGCTTCGTACATGGAATATGACAAAAAAAGTAATTCTGCTGTTTGGAAACATTTTTTAAGAGAAGATAAAGGGCAAACAGCAATATGTAAGTCTACTGACTGCAAAACAATTTTAAAAATTGGAGGTGGTTCAACGAAAGGTCTCCATACGCACTTACTTTCCGTCCATAAAATTAACCTCACACCAACTACTATTTCAGTAAACACACGAGATGAACCACCAATAAAAAAAAAAAAAAACGTTAACCAATTATTTTCCGATATTAGAGCGAGAAGAAAAATCACTTCCTGCTACACTTGCACAATTAACGTGATATGCCGTTCTAGTGATATACGTGCAGGTCTTATAGCTACAGGATTCAAAAGTTTACTCACAACAGTCAACACTGTGCGTAAAATGGTTGTAGATTACAGCAAAAAAATAAGGAGTTTTTTTTATTACTGAAATAGCTAGCAAAAAAAAAACTGAATTCGGTGTAGGAGAAAGATTTTCTTTATCTTTTGATGGATGGACATCATTGCGTAACCGTTGCTACATGAATATTAATTTACATGCACGAAATTGTCAGTTCTGGAGCTTAGGCTTAATTCGTATAACGGGATCAATGTCTGCAGATAAGTGTATTGAGCTATTAGAACAAAAGCTTGCACAACATGGACTTGATTTGAGAAAAGATATTGTTGGTATTATCACTGACGGAGCAAGTGTGATGAAAAAAGTTGGGAGAATATTACCTGTAAATCAACAGTTATGTTTTGCCCATGGTGTGCATATGGCCGTTATTGAAGTACTATATCAAAAGCAGGATATAGAAAGAGAAATAGATCAGCAAGACGAAGACGAACAATCAGATATAGAAGACGATTTTTCAGAGAGTAACTCTTGCGAGGATGATGATTTTTCTGACAACGATAAATTGGTTGATCTCGATGCTAGTCATAATTGGCATCGAGAAAACCAATATGATGTTATTGAGGTAAATTGTGGTCCAGTGATCAAAAAGGTTCGAAAAGTAATAGTAATGTTCAGACGATCACCAAAAAAAAAACGATATCTTGCAGAAGTATGTTGCGGCTGAATTTGGGAAACAAATAGCTCTAATTAAAGACTGCAAGACAAGATGGAACAGTCTTTTGTCAATGCTTCAACGCGTCTATTTATTAAAAAATTGTATACAAAAGGCATTAATGGACATAAGTCTACCGGAAGGTGAATCTTTGGCTTTATCTAATATTGAGATTAAAACTGTATCTGCCATCATTAATGCGCTACTTCCAGTAAAAGCAACAGTTGAGGCCCTTTGCCGTCGGGATGCTAATTTGTTTACAGCCGATGTTGCCATAACTTTTATGTTAAAAAAACTTAAAGATGCTAACAACGTTATAAGTCAAAAGTTGCATTCACCTCTCGTTCTTCGAATGCAACAAAGGCGTATCGATGCAAGTGGGATCCTTCAGTATCTGCACAATGGTAGAACCAACATTCAGTCCGAATCTGAAATAGAGCTAGTAACAGTTCCGACTTCAAAAAAATGTCGCAAATTAATAGTTGAGTTACTTGAAAGACTAGACGCTACAAATCCAGCTACATCATTAACAGCTAATGAGTCTGAATCAGAAGTTGAACTTTCTATTTCAAATGAGGCACTACTCGAAATTGTTTCTGGTTCTTCTGACTCTTCATCTGAATCTATTTCTTTTGCTCTTAAAAACAGCAAAAGAATCACAGACGAACTTAATAAAGCTATAAAAAAAGCACATTTGCCCAGCATACCAACTTGATGTGAGAATTTATCGATGAAAATTCAAAAAGAAATGGTGTTGTTTGAAAATGGAGGAACACGTGGTGATTTTTTGCAAAGAGCGTATGATTTTTTAATGACTATTAAGCCTACCAGTGTGGAATCAGAACGTGCTTTTTCTGCGGCCGGACTTTTTGCAACAAAAATAAGAAGTCGTCTGGGCGATGAAACTTTGGATGTACTCTGCTTCCTCAAAACGTATTTTAAGAATAATCAAAAATAATTACATACGTATATTATATCTACAAAAACAACGAAGTCTTTATAATTTAATAATTAAGTATGTATAATATTAACAAACCAAAGAATTTCCTTGTAATTTGAAAGTTTTTTCTAAACATACTTTAAATGTCTTATTAATTTCCTTAAAATTTTTCTAAAATAATATATTAAAACCTTTCAAAAACAGGTATTTCAAAATCCCAGGATTAATCCCGGGATCCCGGGAGTAGTTAAATGTAATCCCGAAATCCCGGGATTTTAAATATAGCACGGGATTACAAACCCTAGAACTGACGCATCCATTTAGCGTAAAGTGAGTGGCACACTTTAACCAGTTCCCACTTAATCTGATTTGCGTTTAATCAAGTCTCCTCATAACAATCGCACGCTGGTTCGAATTAAGTGAATTCGCCCATTTAGCTCAATAAACTTTTGTGACCTTGACTTCTTAAAAAAATTTTCCGAGCCGTTGTTGTTTGTTGCATTTTTGCATGTTATGTTGCATTTTAAAAAAATTTTTTGATAAGTTTATTTAAAGCAATATTTCAATAAATATTAATCAGAAAAGAAACACCATTTGCAAATCTTTCAGAAATATTAAAAATAAATAAAACTTTTTAACGAAACCTAAAATTTGAAAAGAATTGGAAACTAATTTGCGGAAACTAATTCCGTTAACTTTCTACTCTTTGAGTTTTGACCTAAGTGTAAAATAAGATTTAATCGTTATGCTTATAGTTTGCTATATTTATCAGTTTAATAAATCATGTTTATGTTTTGTTGTATCTATTTATCTTTTAATAGTGAATTGACTATGATAAAACACATTTTAGGATGTTTTGTGGTAGCAAAAAGTAGTCCTTCATCAATTCCAGTGGTTCGATTAAATACATCTGAACAATTTGAATTACTTAATACGTTGCAATGCAGCCAGTATCCGCTGACTCAATTATCTTTAAAAAGATGGAAAAATGGTGCAGATTTTCTTGACGTCACTGGTGTAAACTCGTTGTATTTTAAACTTGTTCATATTGGAACACAATATGAATACAGCTTGCTAGTACGAGAATTATCTCTACACTTATATAAAAATTGCTGTTTAGGCGTAGTATTTAAATATTAAAATCATCTATCTTTTCTTTTTTTTTTAAAAAACTTTTTTACTGCATTAAACAGTAAACTAGATGCTGTTTTTCAACTTTAGGTGAGCGAAAATTCATTTTCTCAAGAATTTGCAGGAGCTCTGTTACAATTGAGAATGAGTTTGTGTGGTTTATCAGCTTGTTTTATGTTCAAAGTTGAAGGCCAGGATAAATGTAAGTATTGTTACTACTGGTCGAATAGCACACAATCAACAAGTTTTTATTTCCCCTCTGGATTTCAGGAGATTTTTAAATTTAATGCTAATCTTTGCTAAAGATATAAAATTTAAAACATGGAATTTTTACATGTTTTAAATGTAACAATTACATCTCTGGTTGCATGTTCAAGGTAAAATCTAATATAAGTTAAAGAAACAATACTTAACTGCTGCAAAAGTATCGTGTTGTGATGATGGATAGAGCATTTGAGTATTTTGCGTTATTACGCGCTACCTATAACTGCCTGAAACAATAGATAAAATACGCCGACAAACCTTTTAATCTGCAGCTTCATTTTAATTTTAACTATTCCTTGTTACCAAGGATTTTCAAGAAGTTAGAGACAAATTGGGTTATTTTTTTATAATTCAGCAAACAAAAAATAACATACTTCTTTTAAATGATTTTTTTGCACCTCAAAATAAAATATCTGCAATTATTGGATAGTTGAAAAGAACTTGAGTGTTTTTTTTTTTACAAGAAGGAAAACAAGGCAATATAATAACTACATTTTCTAATTTTGAGAAAAATGGAATTTTGTATTTTCATCTTTTTCATCCTCTACTTGTGCTTACTAATTACTTTTGATAATATACAAACAAAAAAGTTCCCTTTATCAGGCTCCGTCGAGCTGCTTATAAATATTTAACATTAAAGACAGCTGAACTTCAGCACCAGTACATGATAAAAAGGATGCAAATATAGAAATTTATAAAATGTGGTTTTTACCGCGTAGTCTTCAAAATGTCTTACATTAAAGCATTACAGAAAGACCCACCTTGCTCTCCAGATCTGAACCCCAGCGTTACCTGCTCTTAAATCTCAAAAGAATACACTAGGTAAAGAGATTTAGCACAGATGATGAAGTCATATTAGAAACTAAAGCGTTTTTTTAGAGGTCTTGAAAAATCCTTATATAAGAAAGTCATAAAATTATTAGAAACACTTTAGAATTGATTAAATCATTCTTCAAGAAAACATGTAAATGAATTTAAATCGATTTCTGCAAAAAAAAAAGAAGAGTTTTTCAGAAATATACCCATAACACATCGGGACTTTTTGACCGATGTGTTATGGGTATATTTCTTTTTTGATTACCTTCCCTTGAATGCTTGTCATTTTACATGTTCCAAATTGTGTTTTCTTTTTCAGAAAAAGGTAAATATGAATTTTTGCAGGTGTTCATTATTTTAAGTATGTCAGAAATTAGGTTGAGAGATTAATTTAATTTGTATTTTATTCCGTACTTAGTAAATTCTACGTTAAATTATTTTTTCACACACAATAGAGTTTGGTGTAAACTCCCAATCACAATAAATAAAGAAGTAAATCTAACGAGTGAGCAATTGAAAACCCTCTTTTGAGTATTGTGCTACGTGGAAGAGTAGTACTAATATATGCTTCGCTTACTTATCATAAGAGCTGATATGTTTATCTTTGTCTTACAGGGTCTATAGGTGAAGAGCTGGTCTCTTCAACAACTGTTGAACCCATTGCAGTTACAACTAGAATTCTAGAAAAATTTACGCCATCAATAAAAATTGATGCTAGTTTAACAGCTGACCCAAGTGATTCATCTCCATCTGTAGGTACTTGATTATTATCCTTCAACACTAACTTTTTTTTTTATATAGAAGGTGTTTTAGATGTTAAGAAATATTTTCTTTTTATTAAAATTTTATTAAATTGTTTTTAATCTCAGCGTTAGGCTTTGTTTTTTTTATTTTAAAAAACTATAGTAATTTTACAGGGTGGTGTTTTAAATCCGCAATTTTTGAGCTCCACGCCTCAAAATTCAAAACTTAAATAAATTTAAAGCTGATTTTTAAGAAAGTTTTATTTGGGAGTTTTTATTATCATTTATTTTGTTTTGGAACTTTTATCATCATTTTGAAAGAATATGATCGTAGAGCCGGAGTGGTGCAATCACTTCGCGCCGAGCACTCAGTCCGAGAAACTATTAAGTGGTTTGAGTAACCAAAAAGCACAGTTTATGACATTGTAAAGAGGTTTAATGATGGTGCGGACTCTACAGACTGTAAGGAATATGCCAAAGAGAAACCAGTCAGGAATCAAGACTCTATCATCATTATTGATAATCTTAGTATCTCAATCAGGAAACTGAGTAACTGAATGGATGTGGTTCCTGACACCATGGTAAAAGCCATTCATGAAGTTCTTAGGTACAAATCTTTCGTCCTGTAAGTCAGGCAAATATCTTCTGCTGAAATTAGGTCAAAGAGACTGGCTAGTTACTCCCTTCTTTTAATATCTATCAAGTATAAAGCTGCTGGCCGAATCCAGTTTTACAGCAATGAGAAAATCTTTACAGTGAATTCCAACAGTAGAAACGATAAATAGTTAACTCAAGACCCTAAAGGTATCGTAGTTATAGGGGAGACAAAGTTTCCACCATCTGTTTATGCTTTCATTTCTGTTTCAAGCAAAGGCCATGCCATGCCACCTAAACTCTTCCTGAATGGCCAAAATGTCAACAAGAAACCTGGAACTTCTGAGTAACTTTATAAAGCCTTGGATGGA
Organism: Hydra viridissima; assembly: GCF_058129835.1. Taxonomy (NCBI): domain Eukaryota; kingdom Metazoa; phylum Cnidaria; class Hydrozoa; order Anthoathecata; family Hydridae; genus Hydra; species Hydra viridissima. The sequence continues at coordinate 14,701,357 of NW_028324307.1, read as the reverse complement.
CTGATGTTCTTAAGTTTGACCCTATATCTTTCATTAAAGTTTGCACTTGCCGTTTCATCAAATCTAGTACAGGATTGGTTTGAAGAAAATCTGCCAATGTGCTGGTTCAAACATCTTTGGCCTCCAATCTCACCAGATCTAAATCCATTGGACTTCTAATTATGGAACACATTGGAACAAAAGACCAACAAGTCCAGCCACAACACTGTGGACTCTCTGACGCAAACAGCTGCAACTGCAGCTGCCAACATGTCTACCGACGAGATGGTGCGCGCCTGCTCCAGATCCCAGAAACGAATTTAACAAAACTTTGAAGTTGAAGATGATTGGGTTGTTAATTAAAAATCTGAAATGTGTAAAGCGCTGTAAAAAAATTCAGAAATATATCTTTGAAACTGAAATCTTTAGTTCAGTTTTAATATTTCATCAAAAAATTCCTGATTTAAAACGCCCTGTATTTAAATTATTGCTACTTTATTTTATCAACTTACCATCTTAAACTCAGTATTAGGCTCAATTTTATAAGCCTGGTTTTTTTATCTTCAATTTTTTAAATTTTAATTCAATTTCCCAGTAATTGCTTTTTGAGCAGTTTAAACTATTTTTTATGATAGGAAACAGTTAAAACTCAAGATCTGACACTCTGTTCCTGTTTCTTATGGACACATCAGATATTTTTGAGTGTTCTCTTATTTTTGAGCTATATAAAAATTCTGGAAACTCTTTCTCTACCCGAAATATTATTTAAAAATTATGGAGCAGATATTGGATGAAGAAAATAATGATAATGGATGGGATTTTGTAATTTTAGAGCAATTTTGTATTTTCCAAATTTTTTTTTTTAATTAAATATCCCAACGATTACGATTTAGCCTAAAACCATCCTTTAAACAGTTTTAAAAAATTAAGCAATCTCTAGAATATCTTGAAAAAAATCTTTTTTGATTAAATTAAAGTTGTGTTACACCACTGATTCTGCTTCTATATTAAGGCTTCAATTAAACTGATCAATATATTTTGCTTCTGGTTTTTTTCGTTTAATTTGTTTTTATACTCCAAAGATAACTCCAGTTAATTCACAATTAAAAACCACGCCGACAAACTTTTTAATCTGCACCTTCATTTTAATTTTAATTATTCTTTGTTATCCTGTTATTCTGAGTTGATATAATGTTATTGCATCATTGAACTTTTTTTTCCCCTGAATCATTTCTTGTTTGAACTGCTGACGTAGATTTAGTGGGTTGTTTATTACTAAATTTGATGCGCTGATTCCAAGTTTAGCTTCTTATTTTGTCTAACATCTCAACTTTTCATTCTACAGCATCAGCATCAACGTGTTTTACGATTAAATGGATCATAGAAAAAATTAAAATTTATCAATTCACTTTTCAGAGTACATTAATTAGTAAAATAGGTTCAAAGGAAAAGTTATACAGTCAATTGAAATGAAATAAACGATGAAATACAGAATGACATAATATTTTTTTACATACAGACATGTAAACATATTACATATTTATGGAACAAATTTCCGCTTGAGAGAACGTCTTGAGTGTTTCATGTCCAGATACTCTCGTTGAATACTTCAACAGCTGTCTGCCATGATGTGTGTGTCCTATCGGCATTGATATCCATTTTCCCTCACTTTCAAATTTTGATGAAACCGCTCGCCATATTCGTTGCTTACGTCGCTTAGATTAGCAGGGAGGTCATCTAGATGGCTATTAATGGCTTGCATCTCATAAACTTACTTCACTTGCATCATCCAGCGAAGGAAATTTCTTGAAAATGGGCTCTGGTATCTCATTGAGTGAAGCTCTGGATGAGTTGCTGAAGCCAGATTTGGGTAACTTTTATTTTGCCTCGTAAAACTAATCAGAAATACGCTCTGATTGGTTGACCACTAAACTTATGTTGGTAGAGTGATTTTTAGGAGGATAAAATAATAGACGCCACCTAAAATTCTAGTAAAACAGCCAAAAAGGCAAAAAAATGCTCATAGGTTTCCGCTTCTTTGGTACAAGAATGCAACTCCATGAAACTCACCCTCACTCACTGCACGGTCAACTCAGACTGACCAAAGTCCACAACCACAACACAAGCCCAACCACAAAACAACAATAGGTTTCTGAAACATGTAGCAACAGATTAGGAAAACATGGGTAAATAATAAAAGGAAAAAAACGTGATGAGATAGAAAAAACTATTGACATACTTGAACTCTAAAGACTCCAAAAAACAGCTGTCAAACCAAAGTCAGCAAATAAAAAACGTTTTTTTTTGTTGACCAGTGTTATTATATATTTTTCTGTTTATAAAGTAAAATGTACGTTGATAATTTGGCTCCAAAAGTTTTATGAACATCAAATACTTAATATATTTTATATTTTATTTATGATATATATTATGAATAACAAATAAAATATCTAATTACATTTTAGGGTATTAAATATATGGAGATAAAAATCTAAATAAATTGAATTGCAAAGGCATTTATTTATAATAACAGAAAACAAACTGTTAGTTTAGTCATAAAACTCAACGAGTTCTTAGTAGCGTTGTGAGGTGCTATAGTAAAACTTTCCATGTTATATGTATCAGAGCCATTCTAGTTATACTTTGTTTTATTTTTAGCTTTGTAATTTTTTCAAATGAAATCTAAAGTAATGCCATCTTTTTGTGAAACTATGGGATTGTTTTCCAGAGTCTCGGATACGACTCATAAGTGACTGCTTATTATGCTTATACGTATATCCAGCCTCGTATATGCAAATGTGTCTCAGACCAATCTTAGACCAAATATCAAAAATATCTGGGTGATGCGTCACCAAAATTCTTAAGATTCACCAAGAGTCGCTACGGGCACCAAGAACAAAATCCCGTTTCAACCCCAAAGAAATCCCATTTCAAGCTCTGACACCAATAGATTAAATAATTTCTATTTAAATGTCATTTTCAGAATAAAGCTCTTAAATAATGAGATAATTACAAGTAATCGTCTCTCATTGAGGTTTATTTTATAGGAATTGCAAGTGTTTCGAGCATTTCCAGCATTTCCAGCATTTCCAGCATTTCCAGCATTTCATCATTCAATAATTTATTCAACAGTTCTTCAGAATATTTGACGCAATCCTATAGTATGAAAATAAGCATCTATCCAGCTACCTACAAACTAACAAATATAAGGGAAGGGTTTTCAATGACTCCATCAAGTGATCAGCTGAGATCAGATTTACATAACTCTTCTGCTTTAAATATGTTTTCGACATCAAAGATTGCAACAAGTAGCATCCCATCAGTATGTTCATATTTTTATTTTTGCTTATATTAATTTTTAATTATTTTACTTTTTTATTTCAGTTTTCTCATTAAAATTTTCCATATTTTAGAGCACAGATCTTGGTAATTTAGAACCATCCACATTAACAGGAGGTAACCTCTCGATGGTACTATCGCCTATCCAAAGTTCATCAAATATTCAAACATTAGATATACTTAATTTTTCTGCTTTGAATATTTTATCGTCATCAATCATTACATCGAGTAGCATTCCATCAGTGAGTTTGTTATTATTATTATTTTTTTTTAATTTTTTTTCATGATTTCATCTCTTCGTTTGATTTTCAATAGTTTGAGTTCTTTTATTTAATTTCAAACAATTTTATTAATTGATCGTTCGATTTCATTTTCTTTAATTAACTCATTTAGAGCATAGTGTTTGGAAGCTCAAAATCTTCCAACGGCCTTGTTATTGGTGTTGCAGTTACGGTTTTTGTTGTTGGTTTCTTTTTTATCGTTTTTGCCGTACTTTTAGCACGCCGACAGCACCGGTGAAAAATAGCTCTTTGTTTGAAAAACGATTTTAAATAATCTTGGCTGCTTTTCCATGAATTTCTAGTGTCATTTTTTATTTTTTTTAGGTCTACAGGTGAATTTCAACCTGGGGTAATCCTTCGTTGTTATTTATCATATACTTTCTTTCTTAAGCTAAAAAAAAGGGCTGCTTTTTTTTTTTTTTTTTAAAAAAAACAAACACTGTTTTAGCAAAATTTGCCCATTTGATTCTGGCAGTGGAGTTGAATGTGTTGTGATAAAGGTGAGAATGAATGTAAATCTGATGATATTTATAAATTCTTTGTTTTTTTTAGGAAGATTTATATCCTCATGAAGCAGTTTCAAGCGTACCAGGTAGCATTACACTAGGTAATACTTTGGTATTTAGCATTAGAAAGCGAGGAGGAAATATTGTTATAATACAATAAATCCTGACGTTAGAATTGTACTACCTCCCACATTTTTCAAATTGAGAAAAATCTAAAATAAGATTTTTTTTTTACTAAAATGTTTCTTAAAATTTCTTGTTACTTGAAACAAAAGAAATTCAAGAAAATTTCTATGCTTTTATCATGGAATATTTTTAAGTAAAAAAATTTAAATAAAGAAATTTAAATAAAGAAACTTAAATAAAGAAACTTAAATAAAGAAATTTAATTTCTTTGAGTTAAAAAATGTGAAATACTTTAAACTACTTTCACTTTCAAAATTCCACTGTTTCGTGAAGTTCTTCTTGATTGCTTTTTTAAAAACTTTACTGGTTATTTATAAGAATCCAGACTTTATATCAAAATTTAAAGCTTGTTGTAAGGTCTCTAAATAGAGTAATATAAATAATATAATATAAAACTCTAAATAGAGTAAAAAAGTAGCATAGTTTTGATGGTGTTTAAAGATAAAATAGTTTATTATTTATTTATTATTTTAATAGTTTATATTGTATTTTTTATATTTTAGCAGCCCATATCTACGAAGAGGTGAGAACTCATTTTCTTCAAATGTTTTCTTTTTATTTCTGTAATAATTTTCGTGAAGTTGAATAATTTTTTACTGTTTTATTTTTAGCCTTTACCCGACGACCATAATAATGCCCCGCCCACTGAAAACCAGTCGAATGAAAAAGAAATTCCTCAAGTATTTAACAGACCAAAAGTACAACAAAACTTTTATCATTTTAACGCTTAAAAATTTACGTATGCAAAATATATAAATTAAAAATTGAACGAAGACAATACACAGCTTCGCTAAACAAGCAAAAAAAATAAAAATAAAAAAAAACGAGACAAGCAAGTTTTTATCTTATGCGCTTTATTTTAAAGTAAATACAGGTTGTAAATAAATTAACTTTTGTTTTATTTTTAAGACTTCAATTCTTAATGTTTACAAAAATAGCGGGTGGTGTGCAAAGATGTTAAGTATGACTTTATTAGTGTAAAACATGTTCTCTTTTCGTATTTCGTGATTTGTAAACGTAATAGACTGGACGATTTATAAAGCGTAATCGCTTTAGAAACGTAATCACTTTAGAAACGTAATCGCTTTAGAAACGTAATCGCATTAGATACATAAAGAATGATAAGATTTACATGGCTCTTTTATTCTTGTTTATTTAAATTTAACTTAATGGATACTTGGGATTTTTAGCTTTTGGTAACAAAACTTGGCGTTTTCCAACAAAGTAAAATCAACGATGGTCAATAGCATCTGGCTTTTTATTAATCAAACTGCAATATCTTAAAGTATAATCACATACCAGTCAATCATTCGAATGATTAGTTATCTAACTAGACACCTTTTTCCAGCACATCTCAGCTGAGAGAGGCTCCCCCGATTATTGTACCGTTCATTAACATGCGTTTAGTTTACATTAAACAAAAGCTATTTGAGATATATTGTATCTTGCACCCTAAGCAAGAGTTTTAAGAGTGAACCTCGGAAACGTCAAACGCGTGTTGCAGTAGAATTTAGCAAAAAGTAATATCAGTGTGCAACAAAAGTTTCTTACTCAAGAATGTCAATCAACGCTAAAAATTTCGAGGACGTTTAAGTACCACTTTTTTTTACCTTTAAGTGACTTTTTAAACTTTTTAAGTTTTTTTTTAAGTTTTTTGTTTAAAAAAATTCTGATTTAGATATGTCCAAAGTAATATATATAGCAACACAATAATATAGCAACAGAGGATTAAAAGGATCCTATTCAAGCACATAACAAATAACACCCAGCAAATGCGAGGAGTGTTTTGTTCCCCAACGCTTGCGCAAATGTTGTCTGAAAGATTTATTTTGCTTTGGAAAGCTAAAGTATGATAGCAGCGGAAAGTTGAGATTTGATTTTTCACACCTACATCTAAAACCTGATTTCTTTTATTAACAAAATTTGTTACTTCTGTATATTCTATATTTTATTATATATATATACTATATGTATATTTTATTATATACATATACTATATGTATATTTTATTATATATATACTATATGTATATTTTATTATATATATACTATATGTATATTTTATTATATATATACTATATGTATATTTTATTATATATATACTATATGTATATTTTATTATATATATACTATATGTATATTTTATTATATATATACTATATGTATATTTTATTATATATATACTATATGTATATTTTATTATATATATACTATATGTATGTTAGTATTCGATCATTTGTCAGAATTTTATGTCATAAAGAGATTTTCTTCCTTCGTAAAAAAAAGATAAATTACGTTTCCAACATTTAAATTTTAAATATGAAAAGGAAATTTTAGAATCTTTTTTTACATATAAAGTTTAAATTAAGAAAGGGTAGCCAAACGTCCCTACAAACAGAGACGCGTTGAAACCCTTATTTTTAAGAGTCTTAGACAAATGCACAAATAATAGGTTCTAAAAAAATGTAGTAGCCGATAAGGATTTATTTTTTTTATAATAATGGGTCTAGGAAAAAGTTCGTAGCGTTTTTGCTGATAAAAATCAGTTGAAGTTTACTAATATTTTACCAAATATAAAAGTTAAAATTAATGTACGCACGAATGTTTGTTGTTCAGTGCAAGAGTCAAAAAAACTTATAGAAAAAGTGATTTGGTTCCAATCTTCCGCCCCCTCCTTCACTCATTCCGATAAAATGAAAATTATTTTAATTTCCAAAGATTCTTTTAAGAAAGCTATTTTTTTAAAAATGTTTATTTATTATTCATTATCTTGTTTAAAAACTTTAACTTGATTTAATATTGCATTCTGGTTATCTAAGAAGAAACATTGTTAGCTAAACAGGAGTTCGATTACTTTATCAAATTAGATTGCTTCACTTAACAGTGCTTCTTAAGGCTCCTTTACGAGTTGTTCTTTTGGGCAGGTAAAGTTAAAAAGTTATTATGTTGTAACTACCTATAAATAATGCTGTTGCAATTTTATCATGAAGAATGGTTTATCATTCAAAGCTTGAAATTTTAAAGAAACCTCTTCTCCATGGTTTAGTTTTTAAAGAAGGCTCACAAATTATTTGATTGTAAGCTCAACTTTAAACAAATATTTAAACTGGAGAATTATTTCTTTTCTTGCAATGACGTTCGAAAAGCTGACAATTGTTTATTTGTTGGCACAGTAATATTGACAAGAAATTAGCAATATTTGATCAGCCACCTCAATATCAAATTATTTAAAAAAAGCTGCGTTTTTTGACGTTAAAATATCCTTAATTTTTTAAAGATCGTTTATCATCTCATGCACCAACATCTCTCAGCGATTTAAAAATGCTTATTAGGTTATATATATTATTAAGTCTGTGTTACGAGTTAATTACTCATTTTTCTTATTGCTAATAACATTGGTTTCATTTAATACGGTACTTTTAAAGATTTAGTTTTTACATTCAATTTCCATTTCCACTCCATTTCTTAAGAATCTTATGACATTTTATCTCAACGTTTTAGTTTTACAACAACTTCTTGAAAGAAAATTAAATTAATGTAGGGGGTATGGCTTTTACTTCTCTCGTCCTAAATTCATCTGCCAATATAAATGAAAGGATAATGTGAGGTCTATTCGCACGAGTAAATCAATGCATAGTTTGTATTTAAGTACCAGTTATCGGGTGCCAAAGAGAATGCCCAATTGTTTCTTTCGTGGAGATTTTGGCGCTCTTAATATTTTGTGCAGCAAAAACATGTTTTCAGAAATATAGTTTGCAAATAAATTTTTTTATTTAATTTTTATTGCAAAATTAATTATTGATCGGATTAAAAAAAAAAAAAAAAAAAAAGGAAGAGATTTATGCAATCAAAACAAATTTGGATGTTTATTTTTTTATTTTTGTTTAATGCAGTGTACTTTTGAAATGTTGACATTAGTACTTTTGATCACATTTTGTGTTAACAAAAGAGTAAGCCCCTTTATGTTAAGCAAACTGGTTACCTTAATCCGTAATAATCTGAGATTAATGCTGTTTTTATATGTGGAGATGACATGTAATTATACAAGATGACAGACGATCATAAAACATAAAGATGACATGTTATTATAAAATGTTTAATGTACTAGATTTGCTGTTATTTTTTCTCATTCTTCATTCTAAATTTTCTAATCAATAAATCTTTCTATTTTTATTGTTTTTTAACTTTACCATTACTCAAAGTTCATTTTTTATGGAAGCGAGATTTAAAAAGAAATCCTTCTCAGGAGCTAAAAAAACGATTCGATATTTTTATGCAATGTTAAATCCTTGAAAGTAACGAATCGGCTGAAAGTGAATTGGGTTTCACTAATGCATAAATAAAGTGTTTTAGTAATGAAAAGAAATAGAGATGTTGAAAATAAGAAAAGTTTTAAAAAATTCCTGTAATTTTATTTTGTTAAAAATATCTCTTTTGTTAAAAAAAATTTTTCGTTAAGTTTACAATTTTTAGAAAAAATTCCATAGTAATAATAAAAAGTAGAAATTTTCTTGATTCACAAACAAAAAAGATTTTTTTAAATGTAACCACTTTATATATGTATTTG
>NW_028324307.1:14247500-14330000 GCF_058129835.1 Hydra viridissima | reverse complement strand
ATATCTTTCAGGGTGGATGACAGCACCATGTTTTTTTAAATATGTACACCATTTTGCAAAACACGCAAAACCAACGCCTTCCTCGCCAGTTCTATTACTGCTGGACAATCACGAGAGCCATATTTCAGTACCAGTTCTCGATTTTTGCAAAGAATCAGGGATTGTTTTAATGACTTTCCCACCGCACTGCAGCCAAAAACTGCAATCCCTAGACCTGACTGTCTATGGACCACTTAAAACTTATTATAACACTGTTGTAACAGATTGGATGGTAAGCAATCCTGGCAAAACTTTAACAATTTATGAAATCCCAAAATTAGCAGCAAAAGCCATTCCACTTGCATTCAAGTTGCAAAATATTCAAAAGGGATTTGAAAAACCTGGCATTTGGCCATTCAATTCAAACATTTTTTCTAATGAAGATTTTGTTTGTTCTTCTATAACTGATCGCTGCTTGCCGGAAGAGAATAATATTGCTACAGAAAAATTGATTTCCGACCAACCTATCATGGAACAGCCTTCAACATAAGAAAATCTGAGTCTAGAGGATCGTACAAGTTCAAATATGGAAGTCACTGGGCCATCTCAAATGGAATCTCTATCTAAAAGCCAGACTAGGGGCGCTATCTATGTAACACCTGATTTAGTAAGGCCATACCCGAATGCCGGCCCCAGGATATTGGATGGCATGAAACGGAAGAAAGGAAAAACTAGAATATTGACAGACACACCCGAGAAAAGACTCATTGAAATGGAAGAAAAAGAAAGACAAAGAAAAAATAAGATCAAAGAGCTCAACAAAAATCAAAAATGCTCTAAAAACGAGAAAAGCAGGAAGATTAGCAGTGATGATGAAATAGAAAATGTTTCCGTTTCTGACAAAGCCCTTGTTGAAATCGATTCATCGGAAGAAGATTTTTATGTAGACGATGTGATTGTTATGGATAGAAATTTCCTGGTCAATAACCTTGTGTTGGTTAAATTTAACACCAAAAAACTGTTTATCATTATGTTGGAATAATTTAAGAGGTTAATCACTCCATGGCAACTGTCAAATTTATGAGAGCAAGTAAGATAAGAAATACGTTTATGTTTCCTGACATCGAGGACGTAGCCAGCGTCCCTGGAGGATATAAAAACAAAATTGCCTACACCAACAACATGGATAAGCCTAAAATATAAATTTGATAAGCCTCTTTGGGTCATACCAAATTTAAAATAAGTCTTATTAAGCCCAACATCGTGCAGTATTGATCCCAAGTGACATTGTTTAATTTTTTGTAAAGTCTCTGATAAGAAAAAATGTTTGTATTATAATTTTTTATATCAATGCTATATAACACTTAATCATAGCAGTATATTAAAACAATATTGTGCATATTAAATACAGTGCCCAAACCTCCCCTCAGGGGTGCCCAAACCTCCCAACCACCGGGAGGTTTGGGCACTTTGGACTTGTGTTCAAAAACCTTTTGTAACTTTGCGACTAATTATATTACTAAAACTCTTCTTAGCAATATTTACTGCCAAATATGTGTGCCAGATATATTTGAAATAAAATTTTGATTATGATAAAAAAAAACAGTTTTATCAGCGTTTATGTAAAAAAGTGCCCAATGCTCCCCTACCTCCCCTACATACATACATACATACATACATACATACATACATACATACATACATACATACATACATACATACATACATACATACATACATACATACATACATACATACATACATACATACATACATACATACATACATACATACATACATACATACATACATACATACATACATACATACATACATACATACATACATACATACATACATACATACATACATACATACATACATACATACATACATACATACATACATACATACATACATACATACATACATACATACATACATACATACATACATACATACATACATACATACATACATACATACATACATACATACATACATACATACATACATACATACATACATACATACATACATGCATACATACATAAATATACATACAGAAATACACACGTAAACATACTACTATACACGCACATATACATTTTAGCTGTATTTTAACTTTTAATAATAGTTAAAATAGAGCTAAAATGTCTAATACAAATACAACAATGGTGTCATCATAAAAATAAGTTAAAAACTCAACCAATGTCAAAAATTATAAATGTAAAATATTTGTACTTACCAGCGTAACGGTTATATTAAGAGGTGTAGGAGAGTTTGAGTTTAAAAGTTTAATTAAAGGGTAAAAAAAGCGTTTGAAAGAAAAAAATGATAAATAGCTTCAAACTAAACTAACTCTATTGAATAGTTTTAATTATTGAATGAATCTATTTGAATACTTTTAAATATTAGTTGCATGGTCTAAGTGAATATATTCATTTAGTAAATATATTCACTTAGACCATGCGACTAATTATTAAAATACATTTATAAAACTTCCGGGAAACTTTAACGATTCAAAAACACGCGGTACACAGTTGGTTAATGGTTGGCACGAAATGCCAACAGTTAGCCAACTATAGCCAATACTGGCCCGTCAGTTGGACCAACTAAAGCGTGTTTACTGGGTAGGCTTCCATCGCAAATCTTTTAATGCCGATAATTTAGTAACGGATAATGCAAATGCATTGAAATTTTCAAATTGTTCATATTTTATTATTATTAACATAATTTCAAAAGAAGAGCAAAATCTGAGACATAGTGCCAACAACTTAGATGGAAAATTGTTGAAATCTACTGGAATGACCCATTTACGATTGACGCATTTATACGATTTATAAAAAGAAAACCTGATTACCTTTTATTGTAAATTTTTGTCAGTTAAAATGATATAAATAGATGCAATTAGTTCAAGTTTTTTTTAATTTTCTTTATTTTATGCCTAATAATATTTGTTGTACGTAACCTAGGGGATCTTTTTAAACGGGGGGTGAATATTGTAGTTTAGCGCATTTGTCAAATATCGAGTTACTTAAATTTTATAAGGTATTTAACTAATTAATTAGCTTAATTTTGAGGAAAGAAAAAATTCTTATATTTGTTAAATTTTTAAATCATTGTTTCACATTTTATTATTCTGGTGAAAGGTCTTCATCAAAAACTTGATTACTCTTAATAAAAATAGCTCTATTCTCCTGACCACCATTAAGGCAAAAACGGGGAAGGGAGGTCCTTTATTAGTGTCAAAATATTTAAGATAATTAAATTTCGAGTAACAAAAGGAATTTTTAGTAAATGGTAGCAAATTACCGTTTATTAAAAACTGAAACAAAGAGGCCATATATAAAAATGGTCAGATTAGTGCCACAAATAGTGATGGTCAAATGTTCAGTTATTTTTAATTAATTTATTTAGTTGTGTGCATTTAGCGTTTTAAAGACAATTTCCTTTTTTAAAGAAACATGTATCAAGGGGATACCAAAAAATTAATAATTCATGTATAATTAACGTTCGCTTTATATTACTCTCATTAATTAAAGTTCATGTTATAAAAAATATAACAAAAATTTAGCTTTTTTCGTCAATTTAAAGCATGATGAAGTGTTATTATTTTCTGTCAGTAACTAAAAACGTATTGTTTTGAACTTAGTGATGTCGAGGAAAATAGTTCTGCCCTACACTGATATGACATATGTCAGTTTTAAATTTCTCAAATAATGTTAAATAATTGGTAAATTATTTTACCTCCGCATACTTTTTATTTTAATTTTACAGATGGTTTAATTTTTTAAATTTGAAGGCGTTTTTCTAAAAGGGTATTAGTAATGGTTTCGCAACTTTAAAATGTGGAAAACAGCCACCATAAATTAACAGACCGACCATAACCCGTATTACGGGTTGCTTTTTGCTAGTTTTTATAATTTATGACAAAAAAAAAAACTGAGGAGGTTCTAATGTGTAAAGCGCCATTACTATTACCAAGTGATAACGGAAAATATTTGGTGTAACTCTTCACTGTTAGCTAATAAAGTGGAAATAGACAAATATAAGCTTGTTCTGTTATATACATTAAGGGTTTTACTAAACTTTTTTTGAAATATACCAGTTGACAAGAGTAGCCTTTTGCAGCTACTTAAATCTAAGTAACCTACTTTGTTTGTAAAACATGTATATAACAGTAAAACCGTTTACATCCCTTCGGTCTCCAGGCCATGAAAAGGTTAATAAAAGATAATATTGCTTGAAGAAATTATATCTTTTTATATTTTAAAAAATAGGGGATTTTAATGATAGTTTTAGTTAGTAATCGTTTGTGTAGTTTCATAGCTTTTTATATTTATCATCATAAATCAGAAACGAACCAAAATGAGCAGTATTGGAAAGTTTCAATTACTATTTTATATATATATATATATATATATATATATATATATATATATATATATATATATATATATATATATATATATATATATATATATATATATATATATATACTTTACTTTTTAATCATAGCTACTTGTTAGTGCAGCATCAGGTTTCACCAATTCTAGGTAAAACTTGAACTTATTATTTTGTAGTTGTTGTTCTTTGGTAATTTTTATATCTTTTATTTTTATTTTTTATAGTTTTTATATAAACTTTCATAAATGATCTCCTTTCCTAATTTTTTGTTTCAAGTTATTTGCAATCAGTTTTTACTGATTTTTAATGTTTTTGTTTTTACTAATTTTTTATTGTTTTTGAACTTGCAGGCAGAAGCAAAGAAATGAATCACAGTATCTTCAAAATAGCATTATTCCTACTATGCATTTTCAAAAGAGTCTTCCAAGATTACCTATACCAAAGTTGGAAGACACTATGCATCGTTATCTAGAAGCACAAAAGCCACTTCTAACCTCAGAAGAATACAAGAAAACAAAGAAATATGCTGAAAATTTTTTGGATTTTGAAGGAAGAGGTATGATTAAAATAATAAGAGATTTATTAGTTTCAAATAATAAATATTTTAGATATTTTTTCAGCTGTTTTCATGGTTTAGAATAAATTCAAAAACTAATACTCTAGTTACTGCATCTAATCATACACTAGTTAGTTTTTTAAAATTCTATGTATTTCTCATTTATGTAGAATTTGTGTATTATTTATTTTAGTATGTGAATTACATTGTGTATTTTATATTATTATATATAATTATGTAGAATTTATCAATTATGTAGAATTTAAAAAAAATATTTTGAGTTTTCTTTGTCACAGCCCTGCATACTGAATTAGTTGCAAAAGATAACTTAATGAAACACACAAGCTATATATCAGGTACTTCAGCATTAAAAGTTTGTAATTTATTACTAGAAGATTTTTTGCTAATATTGCTTGATAATAAACTAATCTTTTTTTTTTTTTTTTTTTTAAATTTAGAACCTTGGTTTGATATGTACTTGAAGTATAGAGATTCTATTGTACTTAATCATAACCCTTTTGTTCTTGCTGTAGATGATCCAAATACAACTGATCAAGTAATAAATCATTTATAGAATTCTTTAGGAAATAGCTATGTTAAATATAAAACATAACTCTTGTTAAATTTGTAAATGTGATTTTTAAAATGGCTATTCTTCTCAAATTAGTTAACAAGAGCAACAAAATTGGTGTATTCTTCTCTACTATTCAAGAACAGTCTGTTTGCTTCCAATCTTGAACCTGATGTCTACCATATGAATCCTAAAAAAAGTGATACAAAAATGTTTCGAAGATTGTCAAGGTAAAATGTTCAAGTGTATTAAAATTTTTTAAACTATTTTTTTCATTAAAACAATACTGGGTATGCAACTAAATTATAATTTTTTCATTTTGAAAAAACTATTAAAAATGCAATTATATATTTGCATTCTTCTTATTATATATCCTAAATTTACCAATCTAACTAGTATTATATTTTGCTTAATCTTATTATAAATCTTATTATATCTAAGTAACTTGTTAAAATATATCTTATTATCATACAAAATAAATGTGATGTTTAGCATGGCACCCAGTTCATTGTCATGGTATGTTGCATATCTTTTTAAAGCATTCCCACTTGACATGTCTCAATATTCCCGGTTGTTTAATTCAACCAGAGTTCCCAAACCTTTTAAAGATGAGTTAAAAACAACAAAGGATGGCAGGCAAATCTTGGTCATTCGAAATGGACATATTTTTTTATTTGATGCAATAGATAAAAATGGTAGGTTTCTTGAGTTTTTTTATTCCTGTTTTTATTTAACATATATTTATTAACATGCTACAATGTATTTACTTATATCTATCAATATATTTGCTAATATTTAAAATATATTTTCAAAATTTGTAAAAGTAATGTTTAAAAAATTAATTCTTTTTTTGTTTAATATTTTTTAAGTAAAACCTTTGTAGCATAATTTATTCTTGTTTGTAGCATGATTTATTCTTGTTTGCTTAAGATATTACTTTTCTTTGCCTTTTTCATTATCTTTTTCAACTTGATTTCATAAACATATTTAATGATAGCTTCATTAGTTGAATTATGTGACTATATTTATTTGTTTAATTAATTTATATAGGTTTTTTGTTTTATATTTTGAATTTTCTAAGTTATGTTGTATACTTTGAAGAAAACATTACGGTTTCTGACATTGATTTCCTTATACTTATCTTGTAGGGAACTTAGTTTCAAGAGATGCTATTCATGCCAATTTAAAGGCCATTATGGAAAGAAGCAATACTCTAGTCGAAAATCCTTTAGCAATTCTTACTTCTGAGAAGAGGGACACATGGGCATCTTTACGAGCTCACTTAGAAAGCAACCCCAAAAATAGTCAACTTTTACATTCATTAGATTCTGCACTTTTTGGACTTTTTCTTGATGATAAAGAATGTTTGGATGAACAAGATACAACTGAAATATTTTTGTATGGGGAAGGTCACAGTCGGTATAAGTTCATGTTTTTATGTCATATCCTAAATTATGATGCCTAAAAATAAATCTTAACACAATTTTTCAGTAATTGTTACTTTCAGATTTAGACTTCATGATTCTTTTAAAGTTAAGTTTTACGATTTTTTCCTATTCAGTTGGTTTGACAAATCATTCCATATAGCTTTATCCAAAAATGCAAAAATGGCTATAAACTTTGAACATTCTTGGGGTGATGGTGTATCAATTGTTCGTTTTCTCAATGAAATTACAAAAGCTTCTGCTGCAGACTCATTTAATCCTTCAAGAAATAATGAATCTGCACATTATCCTCTAACGTTTATCAAGTTAGAGTTTGAGCTTGATGCTCTCATTAAAGATGGAATTGCAAAAGGTGTGGTATTTTAAATTTAATTTCAAAATTACATTTTTTACTAATATTTCAAATCAGATATTAACATTTTGTGTGCACACATTACTTAGGTTAAAGAATATGTTTTTTATAGATCTTGAAATTAACCCTTTTTTTAAAATTTTTTTATAGCTCAAAAGAGCTTTAATGAAAGAACTAGCAAGTTGAATGTCAAAGCTGGTAAAGTTGAAAAATTTGGGAAAAACTATTTAAAAATCAAAAATCTTAGTCCCGATGCCATCATGCAATTGGCATTTCAGGTTGTTTTTTTGTGTTAATCATTATAAAAATATTTTTTTAAATACTTACAAAGCATAAAGTTATTTTCAAGTTTAGTCTTTTATATCATGTTATTTTTTCTGCAAAAACTTTTGAATTTTGTCATTATTTTAAGTGTAGAAAATGTTATTAGCAATCTTAAAATTAAGATCATGCATGTTTATTACTTTTTCTGAAAATTAATATATTTTTAAATATTATTGTAATGTAGATGGCATATTATCGTCAAAATGGAAAATACGCAGCAACCTATGAAAGCTGCTCAACTGCTGCATTTAAGAATGGCAGAACTGAGACAGTCCGACCATGCACTGTTGCCACTGCTGCGTGTGCAGAAGCATTTGAGCCAACTCATAATGCTTCAGTTGATGAAATGAAAAATCTGTTGAAAAAATCCTCTGATATGCATAACAAATTAACTAAGGAGGCTGCTATGGGTAAAAGCTAGAAATGTTTTTTGTGTGTGCATTTTCTATAATTAAGGTGTTAGGAAGGAAGTTTAGACAACATAAAGCACTCATAATGGTTAGCTAGCCGAATGTAAATAGATTTAAAAATTATAATTTTTTTTTTTTTTTTAGTGCTATAAGAGTTTTATATAAAAGGTTAGGTCAGTAGCAATAAAATCTATGTGTATTTTAAAGCATAAGCTGCTAATTTACATAAATGTTAATTAGATGAAAATAACGTTTTCTTGCTGTAAAGAAACAGTAAGAAACAGTGTGTTGAAAGGATTTTTATAGATGTAAAAAGTTTGTTAAAAAAATGATAGTGTGAGATGTTTAACTTAAATGATCATCTATTAAAGTTTTTTTTTTTTTTTTTTGAATTTCACAAATGTACACAAATTCAACTTGTGTAGAATAATGAAAACCTTTTGCAATGCTAAATAAAAATCGTGGGTTCCTTAAAAAAGCAATAGCAATCTTTTGCCACCTCAAAGCCTAAAAACCTAAAGTTACAATCACTTTTTGAAGTAGCAACCAGTTTTTAACTGGTCACATGCTTTTGATTGATTAAAAAAACAACAAAAAAAAAAACTTATAAACAGAGAGAGCTATGAGAGCAATTTACTTACAAATTAAATGTAAAAAAAAGTAAATTGTAAATTTCTTGCACAAACAGAACTACACCCTGATCAAATTGCAGCAGAACTTAGTTTGAGATTTATTAAAGCTGTGGGAATTTTTTTTCATATTTTTAAAGAAAATTGATAAGTTGAGTCTTCTGATCACCTAATTTTAACTCATAACCAAATTGTTGATATCAATGGGACTGAACTTGAGTAAAGGTTTTGTTTGCTTTCTTCCTTTCAGTAAGTTTATTGCTAGATTGTTTAGAGGAGGTAATTTCATAAAAGTTTAGAGTTCTTTCATGGTTTCTTAATACAAATGCACAATAAACACTATGCATGTTTTGAAAGTCCTATGAGGTAACAGTAAAATTTAAATATTGATTTTAAAGTCTATTGTTAGGTCTATTATACTTGACGATTTATTATTTCAAATTTACTGTTGCAGTAGATTAAAAGAATATCAATCCCTATCCATATTTTTGGTAAATCAAATTTTCTTTAAAAAACATCTACAGAATTTTCAATATTTCAGAATAGATGAACCAACTAAACTCTCTGCAGGCGTTTTTTTCTTGGTTTTCTTGTTTTTCTTGTTATTTAATCATTTAAGTTTTGAAACAAAGGTTTAAAGTAGCAAATTTTTATTGAGCTAATTACTCCTCTGCTTCCTTGATATTTCTTGCGATAGCAAATAGTTTGTTTGACAGCATGTTACCAGGAAAGAGACTAGCTCTTCTATTCTTGGTCAATCACTATTAGTTGGAAATATTTCAGCATTCACATTAAAAGCCTGCTTGGTTTAGTGTGTTCTTCTATCTTTACAAATAATACACAAAGACTTTAGTGTATTCTTCTGTCTCTTCAAAGAATAAAAAAAATTGGGACCAAAACTTCATGTTTTGGCCCCAATCATCTTTCTTCTTCTTTTCTGATCTGTCATAACTCTTTAGATACTCTTTTTGAGTTTTGTCCTACCCCTCCCCGCTTCCTCTATAATAGGTTTCCTTTCAGACATCTAGTTATTCAAAAGCAATCAAGGTGAAAAAAATTCTAATAACATTTTTGATAAAATGGTCAAGATCCTGCTATTCTGGTCTTTTGCATGGTTACTCTCTAAAATCTTTTTGTAAAAGTTTTTCAATTTCATATTAATGAAAATATACTTTGAAAACTTACAAGTTGTTTGAATGTTCAAGAATTAAGTGTGTCTTTTGGTTACCAGTTGGAAAAGGGCGTATTTGGGAACATTAAGAAAATAAATATAAGGAAAAACTTCCAGCACATGTTACAGCTATTCTTTATAAAGTAAACAATAACACTAAACAGTTTTATTAACAGGCACAGTAAATTATTCAGATTTGAGAGCATTCTATTATTTTATTAATATTATGAATTGTGAATGAGTAATTTTTTTTTAAAGTTCTTAGGATATTTATATAGTTTATTGATGATAATTGAACATCGTTAACACAATTTATTGTTATTCATATATTACTTTTGTATTTATAATAAATATTTACTCTTAATAAACACTTTTAAAGCCTAAATCTTATATCAGATAATTATAGTAAATTTACAAATTTAAAAAAAAAATTGGTTAAAGTTATTTTGTAATAATTTAGGAGCAGGATTTGATCGTCATTTGTTTGCATTACGATGTTTAGCTCAAAGTACCAATCGCAAGATAGATTTTTTTGATGATGATGCTTACAAGAATATTAATCACATTATTTTGTCTACAAGCACTGTGAGTAGTCCTTATATCCAGTTGGGTGGATTTGCTCCTGTAGTCTCAAATGGTTTAGGAATTGGTTATTTAATCCAAGATAATTGGTTTGGATGTAACATATGCTCTTATCCTGATAGTCCTAACTCTGCAGAATTTATCGAGCTCATACAAAAAAGTTTATTAGACATTTATAGTGTATTAGAAGGAAAAAATTTTAAATTTTGATTTATCTTTTTTTCTATTGCACATGCCCAATAAATATATTGACATGCCTATTGAATTTATTGCATGTGCCCATTAAATGTATTGGATTTAAATTTAGTGAAAGTTGTTTTCAAAGTATGCTATAGTTTGTTTTTTTTGTTTGTTTGTTTTTTGGTTTATTTCAGTTTTTGAAGTCATGAAAGGCAGTGAAGTTTTTATTTTTTATTTTTTTTATTTTTTTGTGTTTAAGTTTAAATGGTAAAAAAGAAATTTGTCTGTTAAAAAACCTTAATTTTTCTTCAATAACATCTATTGATGTCTGTTCATTTTTCTTACTTTTATATTCTATAAAAATGGTTTTCAGTATCATCATTAACAAATGTTAAATATTTTTTTAAAGATTTGTTAAATAACTTAGTGTATAATAACAATAAAAAAAATAATTATGTAAATTAAGTTTGATTGAAGTATTTCTTTCTTTTTTTCTTATGGTGTCTTCTCCACAATCCTTTAATTTTGTGTGCCTTTTGTGATCTTTATTTCTCAGTAGAAGTTATGAGACAAATAGCTCATTTCTCTAAACCATGGCAAATTCTTGTATCAGTTTGCATAAAGCGCATGAATGTTGTTAGTAAACCATTAAACCATATAGAGCAACAGTATGCAAAGTTACAGCATCAGTTAGAAATTGAGAAGTCTGTACTTAATGACTATGAGTATCATAAAGCAACATTAGAAAAGGTTTTGTTTTTTTTCTGCTATTTGTTAATTTATTTTAATTTTTTTGAATGATTTTGATTGTTTATGTAGTTATTTCTAATGTTTTCAAAAAGGTTCTTTCTTCAAAAAGCAAATCAACTGGCAATGATGATGATAAAGTTTTAGAAGCTAAAAACAAATTGCTAGCAATGCAGGTTTTATTTTTATTATTTTTTTTGAGTTGATGGCAAACAATAAATCTGCAAATCTTTAAGCACGACTTGCTATTAGCTATTTAAAATGCGGAGTAGGGTGTTTTTTTTAAGTTAGGAAAATTAATTTTTTTGGATTTCCACTTGGCTTAAGAGCTTATTTTGTACCATTTGCTAATATGAAAACATGGGAAAATTCAATTGAGTAATTTTAAGAGACCTCAACAAAAATCCCGCTATAGATGACAATTTTTCAATAAAATTTTTATTTCATTTTAGGTTTTCATAATAAAAATGGTTGGCATTGATAATTAAAATGTGCATTTTTTTCTTAAACCTAATCCTCTTTAAGTGTAGCTCTTTTTAAAAGGTTTTCTCGCTGCTTTTCTACAATTAGAGCATCATAGAAAATTAGTAACCATTTAAAATATAAGTTGTCACTGCTTTGAGTGAAAGATATTAAATTCAGATGCTAATTTCACTACATATTCAGCACAATCCCAAACAGCATGCACTACTAAAACTATCTTTTTTACACTGTGTCTTGTAGTTGTGGTCTGTTTCTGGATCACTAACGAGAAAATCCTGATTTAGTTTTAGTGCATAAAAAAGATTTAACAAACATTTGTTAACATTTTGAAAGAATCAATATTTTTCCTTGTCTTACATCTTTTTTTTTTTTTTTTTGCTGGCCTTTTTAAGGTTTTAACAATAAGCCTTATATCATCAATAAGAACAGAATTGGAAAAAAGTGCCATACTGATAAGGTCTTCTCTTTGGTGCCAGAGGTGTTCTCTCATTTTTTTCAGTGCTTCCTTTCTTACTTTGCTATCAATTTTTTCAAAGGATTCTATAGTTTTGACAAAACAAAAGTCATTGTAAGGATCACTGCAGCTGTTTGGTAGACTAAACCACTATTTTATAGTTATAGTTACAGTGAATAGATGAATCTGTTTGTTAATACCTGTAGTTTATGGGAAGTCAATTTTAACTGTTCTTAAAAACAGAAATCTTTTAAACTATAGATTTCTTTAGCCTTCCAGTTTACCCTGTGATATGCACCTCAATAAGTCAACTGCAAAATCACAAGCTGAAGATAGATTTTCTTAAACTTTTCTGAATGTTTTTCTGAAATTTTTTTATAACTTTTTTGTTAATAACTGGTATTAGAAATTGTTGGGGTGTCACAAGCCAAATCAACCACTCTGACACATCATTACAACTCTGAAGTAATTTGATTATTGTGTTTCTTATGATGATGTCAGTTCCATGGATCTTGAGGGTGACTAATAAATTCTTTACATCTTTTCCAGACACAACTACTAGCAGGCGATTATAGTTTGCACCACCAAGATGGCTACAAAAAGCCATTTAAAAATATTTCTTTGATACTGTTCAGTTTTACTTTAGATTTGTAAGGATTGCCAATGGTAATTCCTAATGTAATGTTCTTCATCTGATTGATTATTTTTCTCTCCTGTTGATTCATTATCATTTTTATTACAAGTTTTTAGAGAAGTAGAACTCGTAGATATCTCTTTTCTTTGTTTAGCTCTTGTCTACCTTGAAATCTTTTTTTCTTTTTCTTTTTAACTCTGTCTTCTTCCACCATTATCATTTTCCAATCATTTTTTTGATCAGAAAGAAATTAGTAATCTTCTGGAGTTTTACTTAAACTATATGAATTGGCATGTAACACACCAAACAGTTTTTTCAAGTTCAGTTTATTAATCTATTCACCTTATCTTGTTTATTCCAATATTGAAAAATGCTTCTCATACAGTACTTTTAGTTTTATCACAGCATTTGTTTCTGAATTGTTGGAATGTTAGCTGTATGCCAAATTTACAAACCCTTGTTGATGACATTCGAACAACTTAATGACACTCTGTTTGATTTCAAATGATAAGACAGGCAAAGCAGAACCTGTTCATTAGTCAGTAACTGGTTGTATCTTCCCACATCAAAAACATGAATCTGTTGTCTAATAACCAAACATTTGTTGAAGATCATGTCGGAGTTACTTACTTTGTAGACCAGTTACAAATTTAAAAAATATTCTTAATATTTTGAATTAGTGTTTAGAGTAATTTATTAGTTTAAAATTGTATAAGTTTTCCACCAAAAGTAATAACTAAAACATAGACAAGCTCATTTTATTTCAAGCAGATATTTTATGAATTTAACTATTGTATATATTTATCCAATCTAAGTTAAAATTTAAGAGAAATAAACAAAAACACTTCATTTGTAACATGTATAACTAAAAAAAAAAAAGATTAAAAAAATACAAAAAGTTGTCAAATTTTAAAAACAAAAATTTGTTTGAAAGTTTAGTGTTCTTCAATTAAAAAAGATTTTTTTGTGGTTTATTATTTCATCAAATCACAGCCCCTATGCATGGCTGCTTTGAATTTTGTTTTAAAAATAACACCCTAATTCAGAGGTCCATTTTTTTAAACTTGAGAGCAGAAAATAAAATAAGATTTTAATCCCCTGATTTAATTAAGGAAGAAGAAGAGAGCTGGATGAAAGATGCACAAAATTTACGTTTAGCTCAAATCGATCAATTCGACAATGACTACTGTTCGTTAAAAAGAAGATTAAGTGATATTCTTCATTACGTTATTGAAGATGATGAAGTTTTGAAAGAAAAAACATTTCTATACCCATACACGACTATCGAATCAAATGAAAGTTTGAGATCAGTAAGTTTCTTAAATAAGTTTGGATTTTTTTTTTTTGTATAGTTCGCGTTTTGTCATAATTTTCTGGAAACATTTTTGTTCCATCCAAATCCACTTGGCTAAAATCTGGACATATTACTAAAGTGCTTAATGATCTGGCTTATAAAAAAACCACAGCAAAAGCCAGTTGGTATTTGTTGATATTGTTACATTTGGTAAAAAAATTTGATGTGAACTTGAATAACTTTTTTATTCATCACGAAAAAAATCTCAAATTATTTGCTCAAGTGAATTAAGAAAAAAATAAATAAAAAAAAAGAAAGGCTTGCAATTAAATAGCACACTGCTAATTTATTCAGTTTGAATTTTGTCGATCATCTTTTAACTGTTGCATTCACTCTGCTACATTCATATAAAGTACAGACAGTTTTAAAATGATCGCTCGAAGCAGTACAGCTTTTAAAAAGTACCAAAGTACGTTCAATATCTACGAACTAAAATTATTTTCAAAATGGGTTTACTCAAAATGCATTTTTTTTTTTTTTTTTTTTTTTTTTTTTATACTTCAACTTAGCATTAGAGTTTTCCACAAAAAAAAAGAAATAAGTGTTTATGAATTTCTATTGGATATTCTAATGATTCTAATGATTTTAAGTGGTTAATCTCTCGTTTTTTTAATTGGTGCTATTTTTATTCTAGGCATCAGAGCGCCTTCTTGCAAGTCATGGTATATCTTCGTGTAGGTTCCTCAGTAATTCACCTATTGGTGTCTTAAAGATTCGTTATGATAAAAACGAATCCAGAGGCGAAACTTACCAAGGAGCAAAGGTAATGATAATTTTAGTGATCGTTTTTTGGAGATAAGTAATTCTAATTTCTGGTTGATTTGTAGTAATTCGAGTTTCTGGTTGATTTTTCTTTAAGATGTTTTTCATGACAGCATTTCTTACAGACAAGATTGCTAAACCAAATACTTCTCACAGATGGTTAGTTGCATGCGAATTACCCTTCAACTTTAACAAAGATTATTACAATAAAGTAAAACCATTCGTAGTATAATCTTAATAAATACCGTTACAAGAATATCTTGATAAACTTGCTATTCAAACACGTGAGTGAAGAAACAACCTTGTTTTTGTTTGTTAAAAAAAAAAATCATAACATAAGAGTGGCTAGCAAGCTTCCGTTGCTGCTTAAATAAAGAGGCGCCCATTGTAGAAATTTATAGAATATACGATAAAAAGAACAATGTTATCTGGTTTTAATTTCTTGTTGAAGAAATTGCCTAAAATTTAGCAAAATAGATCTCCGTAACTGATTACATTAGTAGGCAAAAATTTGAACTTTCTTTCCTTCCCTGATAGGTAATTTTTTCTTTCCTTGCCTGATAGGTTTTTAATTCCTTCTCTGATAGGTAATTTTTGTTAATTTGACCCTGAATTTAAATTTTGAAAACCACAGCGCTTTCAAAATTTAAATTCTGCGT
Source organism: Hydra viridissima (assembly GCF_058129835.1). Classification (NCBI taxonomy): domain Eukaryota; kingdom Metazoa; phylum Cnidaria; class Hydrozoa; order Anthoathecata; family Hydridae; genus Hydra; species Hydra viridissima. Next base: position 14,314,298 of record NW_028324307.1, on the reverse strand, counting down.
CTTTTGGTAATTTTTTACTAAAGACTTTCTAAGTTAGAAAAATGACATTTTGATATCTAAGCCCTTTTGGTTAAATCTACAAGATACCCTTGTCATTTGGACCTTTCTAAATCCAATTATGATATGATATTGTGAAGATAAATTTTTCTCTACGACTGATATGTCTTTAGTTACTTTTTTATGTTGTGAAAAAACATTAAAAATATTTTTTTGAAGCCATTGAACAGTCTTTACTGAAGCAAACTCAAGTGAAAGTTTAAGATTCTCAATCATTGTGAAATTTTCCCCCTCTACCATATGATGAAATATGATTATAGATAAAGATCAATTTATTTATTAGTTAATGGGCAATCAAAACACAGCAGACTCGTGGCAATATATCCACGTGCATAAATAATAGGAAGCAATTTAAGAATGAACAACATTAAAATATGGTTTTTTTTCAATCAGCTGACCTTATACAAGCATCTCAGAAGCAATTTCTTCAATACTCGAACATTTAAAGATTCATTGTGTAGAAGAAACATTAAAAATGAAAAATTTTATTTCTTATTGCTGACATTTTCGAAGCCTTAAACGTAAGCCTTATTGGAAAAATCATTAAAACCATAACCAACGTAAGTTTAAGCACGCGTAATAGTAATCCATGAAAATTTAAAACATTTCCATTTAAATAGGATCTAAAACATCTTAGCTTTTAAAGCTAAGGTCCTCTAGCTTTTAGTTTAGCTTTTAAAGCTAATCGCTTAGCTTTTAAAACTAATCGCTTAGTTTTTAAAGCTAAGCGATTAGCTTTAAAAGCTAAACTAAACGATTAGCTTTAAAAACTAAGCGATTAGTTTTTAAAGCTAATCGTTTAGCTTTTAAAGTTAAACGCTTAGCTTTTAAAGCTAAGCTGCTTTAGATCCTACCATGGCCTACTATATTACACGGCCGTATATGTTACATTTTAGAGGCCGATTCTAAGAGGCCTATTTGCGCAAAAAAAGTAAATGACACAACTACAAGTGATAAAGTGTAAAATTGCAAGTGTAAAATATTAAACTTGCATAAGATTATTGGTTTAAAAAGGATATATATATATATATATATATATATATATATATATATATATATATATATATATATATATATATATATATATATATATATATAGCTATTTTAGAAAGTTAATAAAAGTTTAAAAAGTTAAATCATATCATGGTTAACAAGTGTGTTGCATATGGTTGTAAAACTGGATACATCAGTTCTTTGGAAGATAAAAAAGTTGCTTCTTTTCATTTTCCTTTAAAAAATGAAGAGTTACTAAATTATTGGGTTCATTTTGTAAACCGTAGTGATTGGATGCCTTCACCTAACTCTGTTTTGTGTGAAAAGCATTTTAATGAAAAGTACATTATCCGTGGTGTAAAATGCAAGTTAAATTGGAATTTGGATCCTATTCCTGAAATTTTTTCAAGTGAGTGCTTAAAACGTCCTTCCACACTACCATCACCTATTGCTATGAGAAGACCACCTAAAACTCGGATTTATCAAGAAGATGAACTTAGTTCTTTTTCTAAAAATGATAAAATTACTGACTGGAACATGTTAAATAGTAAACATTCACCAGAAGGCTTTGAATTTAAAAAACATCTCAATTGTATAATTTATTATAGTTTAGTATTTGATCCAATTACACATTTTCCTTTAATTCTTGAATCAATAAAAATTGACAATTGTTTATGTGTAGCTTTACAATATAAAGGAAATAATGTTCCACTTCCTCCATGGTTAACTAAAGGTCATAATGCCAAATTAACTTGTTTGAGTATGTTAGAGAATCTTGCTTCATACATAAAAATCATTGCTTCTTCTAATAGAAATATGCTTCTTGATGAAATAAATAGTCGAATATACTATAAATCCAAGGGTCAACCACAGTATTCTGCCAATATGATTAGACATGCTTTATTATTAAGATATACATCTAAACAAGCATATAAAATGTTACTTGAATTTTTTCCGTTACCTTCAATTTCTTTATTGAATAAAATAAAACAAGGTGGAGTTGATGCAATAAAGGGTGCTAAAATACTGCTTGAGAAAGGTTCAATACATGAAGATATAATACTAATTGTAGATGAATTTTATCTTCAGAAACAAGCACAATATTGTAGTGGTGTTTATGTGGGTGCAAATGACGAGGGTACTCTGTACAAAGGAGTTGTTGCATTTATGATAGTTAGTTTAAAAAAATCTATTCCTTTTATTATAAAAGCAATACCTGAAGTTACTATAAGTGGTAAATGGCTTTCAGATCAAATATCAGATTCTATTAGTTCTCTTTCTCTATCTGGTTTTAAAATTCGAGGAATTGTTACTGACAATCATCAAGCAAATGTAACTGCATTTAGTTTACTTCATTCTAAATTTGGTAACCAATCAAGTTTGTTTATTCATCATCCTGATAGTCCGAATAATAAAATATACTTATTTTATGATAGTGTTCACTTAGTTAAAAATATCAGAAATAATTTATTACACTGTAAAAAATTTGTCTTTCCATCGTTCACATACAATATAAAGGATGATTCTTATAGTTGTCCAGCTGGTTATATTACTTGGGGAGATTTTCATCATCTACATTCTAAAGATGAGCAACTTCAGGGTAATTTAAGAAAAGCTCCAAAAATCACATATCAAAGTCTTCACCCTGGTAACAGAAAGCAAAATGTTTCTCTTGCACTGTCCATTTTTGATGAAACAACAATTGCAAGTTTTAAAAGTTATTTTCCAGAACGAAAAGACATTTCTGGTTTTCTTACTATTTTTCAAAAATGGTGGACTATTTCAAATTCTAAACAACAATTTAGTCCAAATAAACTTGGTAATGCAATTGTTTGTGATGATGGTAAAACAACTTTTTTTAGGCAACTTGCTAATTGGATTGAACTTTGGCAGAAATCTCCATATTTTACACTATCAAAACAAACATCATCTGCTCTTATCACAACTCTGCGTTCCCAAGCTTTACTTATAGATGAGCTTATTGAAGAAGGATATTCGTATGTGCTCACTTCACGACTTCAAAGTGACCCAATAGAGCGTAGATTTTCACAATATAGACAGATGAGTGGGGGGAGATTTCTAGTAAGCTTAGTAGAAGTTCAACATTCAGAAGTTATTTTAGCATGTCGGTCTTTAATTAAGGAGAATGTAAATTTTTGGAAAGAGGATCTAAAGAAAGACCATAATAACCCTAATAATAAAGAATTACTGGAAATATTAGATTTAAACTCAAATGAGATATCTGAATCAACTCTCTTACCTGATACAGAAGAGGTTGCAACAACAATTGCTGGTTATATAGCTAAGAAATTGATAAAAAGAAGCAAATGCAGTTATTGCAAATCTATGCTAGCTACAGATACAAACAATATAGTTATTTGTCCATATCTACAATTACTTTCAAGAGGTGGTCTTACTGTACCTTCACTTTCACTCAAAGATTTTACATGTGGATGTTTTGCAGTCTTAGATAAACTTTCAAATTTAATAACTAAACAAGGGGCTAATGTCAAAGAAGTATCAACCTTTGTTTTATCAAAATACTTCCCAACAATTACTTTTACTTGTGATTTACACAAAGAATGGGGTTTTAACTTTGCTTCTAAAATTATAATTAATATCTTTTTTAACAATAAGCAGAACCTTATCAATGCCACTGTAAGAAAAGATGCTGTTAAAAGTTTTAAAAGTAGACAGAGACAAAAGTAAAGTTAAAAAAACAAACAAATATTATAAATAGATAAAACATAGAAATGGATAAAATATATAAAAGAACATAAACCTTAACCTGTGATTTCTTTATAAATTCCCAATGTTGTTGTCAATTTAAATGTATTATTAACAGATATAAAAATGTATATTAGACACAAATATATATAATATACATAGATATATATGTTTATATATACATAAATCGCTGGTATGAAAACACAAAATGCCAGTTTTCTGTGAATACTTTTTATTTGTACTCGTAATATTACATTTATTTCGCATGAGATATGTTTTTTCTCTGTAATTGCGCAGCCATCTTATTTATAAATAGGCCTCTTAGAATCGGCCTCTAAAATGTAACATATACGGCCGTGTAATATAGTAGGCCATGATCCTACTTAAATGGAAATGTTTTAAATTTTCAAGGATTACTATTACGCGTGCTCAAACTTACGTTGGTTATGGTTTTAATGATTTTTCCAATAAGGCTTACGTTTAAGGCTTCGAATATGTCAACAAATAAGAAATAATTTTTTTTCATTTTTAGCACCACTCAAGCATCTAAATTCGGACGTCTCACGCCCCTAGTATCACAGGTTAACGAGGAAAGTATTGCTCTTAATTCTTGCATGTTGATAAGTAAAAAAATAATTTATACGATTTTCAAAACTAAGTATATGCATGCTTCATAAAATTCCATAATGAGGGAAATGCATACTAGTACCAATACTCTATAGCAATTAAAATGGAAAATTTTAAATATTTTGATAGACAACTTTAAGAACTACTATATACTGTACTTAGCCAAATGTTATTTAATTGTGAAAGCAGGTCAATTAGTTTACCCTATTTAGACCTTGTTTCAGTATGGTAGAACAAATTGTAGTTATAAATTGTATTCTGTAACAATAAAATAACTTTCTTTTCAAAATGTAAATATTAGATTAGTTGTCTCTAGTCATCACATGAAAGGAAAACAATTAGAAGATTATGTATAGCTTTTGGTATAACTGTAACTATCTCGTATATGTAGTCGGTTATGTAAAATAAAGAAAGGTTCAACTTTCCAGTTTCACCTAATGCCCGACATACCAAAAGCTATTCTATGTTACTTATTTTTTTACTTTGTAGTTTTGTAGTTATATAAATTTTTAGTTTTTCTTCATAAATCTGAACCTTTTGACAGTCGTAATTCTGACCAAAACACCAACGCATTTTTTTTTCTTTTTTTTTTTTCTTTTTTTTCTCGTAATTCAAGCATTTATAGGAGTTTTGTTATGCCGCAAAGTTTGTAGTTTCTTTCTTTTTTTTTTTGTATATTCTTTTATGTAAAAAACAAGGAAGGTTATTTATATGTATATTTATATGTTTGGAACTTTTTCAAATTTAAATTGCCTCGTGATGTCATTGAACGGCAGTGATATAGTTCTTGCTTCCTCTTGTTTTGAAATACCCATGTGCCCTTTTATCACCTTTATGATTTTCATACTTTGTCTACACAAGCAATTTCAAACAGAGTGATGGAGTTATTGAGTTTACCTAAAAATTTTTCTAAGCCATTTACATCAAACATAACAGAGGACGATGAGAAATGGTTAAAAAATTTAATCCCAAAGTCTTTGTCTCTTGAGACAATGCCCTCCCCCCTCCCCCGAGCTTTTTTTCCATCCTCCTCTTTCCCCCGAACAAAATTACAAAATAAAACTAAGGATTCTGAAGTTAAAATATTAAATGGTTTAGCTTATTCAAAAACTTCAAAAACAATACCTCTATACTTTTTCTCTTTCTCGGTAATTCAAATATTTAATAATTTATATCTTTTATGAACATTCTTTTATAAAAATACAGTTCCTTTATGAACACATAATTCTATTATAATCACACAATATTTTTTTTTTATGAAAATAATATTCTTACAACAGCGAAATGAAAAAAACAAAGCCAGAATTAGAACTAAGTAAATTTCTCAAGGTTATCCTTAGGTTTCTCGCTGCGCTAAATAATTTTTATGAGCTTGATTAATTTTCTTTTCTTTGCACACTTTAAGCAATTACGTAACTAAATGAATTTCTTTAAAATTTTTGAGAAAAAATCAGTAGAGAGTTAGCACCTTTGTATGTATGTATATATATATATATATATATATATATATATATATATATATATATATATATATATATATATATATATATATATATATATATATATATATATATACATATATATATATATATATATATATATAAACACTCACACACACACACATATATATACATATACATACATGTGTTTGTTAACTCCATGAGAATATATATAAAAACTGTTCCTCTCAAAAATGTTTGCAAAGGAAGTCTTTTCTTAAGATTTTTTATTCACAAATTGTAAAAAGAATAATTATTAGATGGCACTTAATAAAATTTTTCGGATTAGTTTTTGTGCTACTGAGGAAGTTGATTCTCATAAATAAATAAAAGCAACCTTTAACTGTAAAGTTCAGAAAGGAATCCGCTTAAAGAATGTAAATTATGTACATCAACTGTACCTTATTGGCTTTTTATGAACGAGTTTACATACCAAGCTGAATTGCTGAAAATTGACCAAAATTCTAACTGATAAACTACCCAATCCGCAAGTTTTTGCTTTTTTTTAAAAAATTTTCGATCCTATTTTTCCGAAGACGCTCACGACATTTTGATGTATTTTAGTATACTTAGTCTTTTTCTCCTTTTCAAGGTCTCCACCTTATGTACATGCAGCAAGTATGAAACTGCATAATTGAAAATGTGAAAGCTGAACTTGATAAACGCTTTTTAAAAATTATCTTAACGATCAACCATCGTAGCGTTTGTGCGGACGGTCAACTTTCATAATTACTTAAAAGTAATTTTTTTTTATTTCGCGCTGACATAGACCAATATTTATTCTGTAAATCGCGAAATATAGTTTTAGGGTTATTTTTTGAAATAATTTTTAAATATATCCAAAATAAATTATAAAGCAAAAATTTATTAAATAATGTAAATTGATAAATTTATGAATCAAAAAATAGTGACTTAGTTTAGTGGCATGCCGAAGCCATTACTTTTCATCCAACAAATAGTTAATGATTTCTTTAAAATATGGCTTTGTTTCTGTATACGGTTTATATATCAAGAAAATTCTCGCTGTATAAAGTCATCTAATAAATTGATTTTTACAACTGATTATGGATAATCACGAAAAATTTGGATGGACTAAATCTCATGGGCTGTAATCAGTTTAAAAATCTAATTTATTGGCGACTGGAAACAGTGAAAACTTTTCTTTGAAAATCTTCAAGAGAAACCAGTCGAATGAATAAATCTCGTCTGTCTTCGTTAATCGCTCAAAATGAAAATCGTCAACCGTCTGAAAATGAAAATATAAAACGCCGGATAAAAGGAAGGAAATATTACTCTTGTCTCCATTATTTATTAAATGACAACTTTTTCAAAATAAATATAGGAAACGTTTAATAGAGAACGACAATTATTCGTGCGTTCTTTAAATAACTTTAACAGTCGGCCTGTCATGATCTTTCTTTATTCTATTTATTTACTTTTATTAACTTATTTTAAAGAATGTAGGATGAAATTCGCTTTCCTAAACTTCAGCTGCACAAACTTGATTCAAGCATTTTATCCTATTGCAGAGTAAAGTAAAAATGAAAACTACATTCGGCCCAAAACTACATTCTTAAAGAATAATTTTAACGTACTGAAAAAAACTTTCTTTCGCTCTAAATTCTTTTTACCGCAGTTAAAAAAACTACAAATAAATTTGTTAGTGGTCAAATATTCTATCCGACTGTGAACTGAGAAAATCGAAATTTATATTAGAATGAGTTATTATTTTGTAATTCAATAATAAAAAAACATCTATTCAAATATTTGGAGATAAAATATTTTTACAGCATAATTCTATTAATACAGTTGGCCGTTTTTTAGCCAAACTCCTATTTCGGCAAAACCAGACAATTCTGTCTAATAACCCATTGATATTAGGAACTTCAAACTAAGTTCGAAAAAGTTTCAGACAATGGGGAAGCTAAGGGGGACCCAAGAGTTCCCCCTTCAGTTTTAGCCTAAAGAAGAAAAAAAACAGTTTTATTCTTTTGAAGTTTCTTAAAGCTAAGTTTGAGATTTCTTGCGTTCTAGATTTAAATTTCCTTACATTCTGATTTAAAATTTTACATACAAACTACACCATTTGGCGGGTCAGGCTATCGTAAAAATAGAAATTTTAAAATTGTGGATGTTGCTACCAGCAACTGTTGTCTGCAATTGAAGCGCACAACCAGAAAATGAATTAATTTCAAATTAATATCAACCGTTTATAATTAGTTTTTTATTTGTCAGAAATTCCTGCGTGCGCTTTTGTTTTCAGACGTCGTTGTAATGATAGTTCAAAAAACTTTGACATCGAAGGAGTAATTTTAACTAAAAAGAACTTATCTACAAAGAAAAAAAGTAAAATGATTAAGCAAGGGCTTGATTTCAATTTAACAATAATATTAGCAATTAAGATAAGAGCGCGCTTGAAACGGGACTACATCACAACTTCGAATTTCGCAATTTGTCGTATTATAAAAAACGTCGGAATCGAAAAAAAAAAAATTTCTTTAATATTTTGGATAGAATTTCTAATCGGACCGAAAGGTTAGATTTGCAAAAAACTCTTTCACTAAGTATTGGCCACAAACGAATTAGCTGAAAAAGTTTACGAAAGATAAAATTAACTGAAATATTGTTAAGAAATGCGAATTACCCAAAGACCTTTCAATAAAGAGATTTTTTTCTGAAAAAACAGTTCGAAGCTCGGTCAAAAATAGCCAAATTGTAATTATGATGGATCTCCTTTAGAACTAACTTTCAGGTGCATCTTACTTAATTTGATTTAAAAACAAGATATCTTTGACAAATAAAATCCTGATTCTTTGTCTAAATTTGAATTAAGAAATCAGGTTTTTTTTTATGAAAAGATTTGGTTTTTTTTTTTTTTTCTTCGTGTAAAGAACAAAAAAGTCTAATAAATAACTCATGCCAAAGTGGCGTCAAAAATCTAAAACACAATGTTCAAATTCCCTTAAAAATCACAAAGTCCTCTTTATTTTGCTAATTCATGTAGACGAACACACCAATAAGTAATAAATAGAAAAAAATCTAGTTTTAAATGCAAAATATGTTAAAAACTTTAGTTGTAGAATAGTCCACTTTAAGTTAGAAGCAGAAACAAAAAAATTGTTTATGAAAACGATAAATTATCACATTTTACGTGACAAAATACCAAAACACAAAACACTAAAATCGAAAATTGCCTAGAAACTTGTGTTTCATGGGCTACAATGCCATGTTAATTACAAAGCAAAATTCAATCTTTAAATGTTTGAACTGTATGACAACAGAGTTTAAGCGTAACAAAAGCATGGCGGGTAAAAATCTATATATTTACGATTGTTTTATGGCGTTGGAAAGTGGTGAAGTCGATGCTGAACATACAAAAATTTCACAGCCGCTCGATGTCGCCTAATATTAAACCGCGGATGTAAATAACTGTCTTTTGGATTTCTAAAATCTTCCTTTTATATACATCCGTGGTTCTTGAACTCAAAAGTGTGCAGACTTCCACTGGAAGCGGTGAACAAGACGACAATAACGGATAAAAAGATGAAACAAAGTTAAATAGATTTTTATCGGAACTTATATATTAAACATTACATAAAGGCTTTGTAATATTTATATGTAATATGTATGGTGAACTTTATATGCATAAATTCATATCATTTATTTCAAATCAAGTTTAAAAGTCTTTACATTTAAAAGACAAAACACATCAAAAATGAAAAATGGTGAAATACTACCTCAACATTCAATATATTTGTTTATCGCGCGCATATGTAATGCATAAATACCTACATATACGTACCCGCAAATACATCTTATTATAAAAAAATAATCTTTTGGCGCTGATACCATATCAAATAAAAAAAGTAATAAATCGTGAATGCAAAAATTGTAAGAGGAAGAGACGAAAATAAAACGAAACGCTTACGGTGGAGTAGAACTCCCCTCTGATTTCCATTCAAATAATTCTCAATATTCTCTGTTTACATTAGGTGATAAATCGAGATTAATACAAGATATTGTGCAAATCAATCCGACGTTATGAGTGGTTGAACTTCAAATCGTGTTTTATTTTCACAAATTTGTTGTCTTGATTCTCTATGTGATAAAATAAAGTTCGTTTCGGAGACAAATATGAAGTGGGATATAATGGTTGACTATGTTTTGTTGTAAATTGGCAAGAAAAGTGTATATATCAATGAACTTAAGTGACGTTTTTATCTTAAAAGATTTTCTGTAAGCGTGCTGCCACTCTTAATAGTTACCTCTCTATTTTCTGGAGGAGTTTAACTTTGAAATTAAATTATGAAACGATTGAAGAGGGCATTATCACTTACTAAATCACCAAGAATAGAAGAAAGCATATCAGAAATTGAAGAGTACTTGAAGGAAACTCAAATTGATGAGATAAGAGAACATGAAGAAAATGGTATTTTTATTCATTCCGTTGGGCATTTAAATGGCAATAACAATCAAATAATAAAGGGTAATATAGCCCTTAGTTATGGTCAAGTATTTTTTACCATCTTTTAAATCACATTATTCTCTAAATATTTTGTAAGACAAGTTTGTTAAACTATGTCATTCTGATCATTTTTAACCACTTGAAAATATTATTATCATTGTTGTTGTTGTTGTTATTGTTGTTGCTGTTGTTGTTGTTGTTGTTATTGTTGTTATTGTTGTTGATGTTGTTGATGTTTTTTTTTGTTATCATTTTATATTGCCATAAAGTCTGCTTTTTAGATAGAGTTTTAAAAATTTGCCGTTCTAAAGGCATCATTAATAACTAAAAAGATGAATTATTTTTTATAAGAACTTATCTATCAAACTATACAATAGATTAATGTTATTCGTATATATACTATCTATGGTAAACTTTATATGTAAATTTACATCAATTATTTCAAATCTAGTTTAACAGGCTTTATTTTATAAAAAAGAAACATAGCAAACTTTAAAAAAAGTGACACAAGAACTCTCAAAAATCTCAGCTTTCCATATGCATGCATATATATTTATATATATATTATATATATTTTATATATATATATATATATATATATATATATATATATATATATATATATATATATATATATATATATATATATATATATATATATAAAGCAGATTACAGCCCACCATAAAAAACTTAGAACAAGCATTTATAAATAGATAGCATGTTGAAAAAAAAGAGAAGTATTTTAATGATAGATCATTATTTTTAAAACTAGTACAACTTAAATTTAGAGTATGTTTGTTATTTTTAAGAATTAAGTTTAGTTATATAGTATGCATCACCTTTCTATACTTACCTTTATATAGTATAACAAAAAGTTTTAAGCTTAAGCAATCTTAATGATAATTGGATATAAAAAAGAATATTTCTATCCTTGGCAACTCATAAATTAAGTCATTTTATACAAGTCAAACATTTACTATTTGAATATTATGAGCTAGTGAATAGCTTAAATTATGTACCAAAAATTAATAATTTATGCAATAAATAAATTAAAATATTTGTACCACCTTGATCAATACACAATATCCTTTAAAAAGTTATAAATTTTAATTCTATTTTGATGAGAAACTCCATTTTTACTATAATGCAGTAAAAATAAAGATTCAAAAAAATTTTGTATATATATATATATATAAATTTCTTTAATGTTAAGCATGAAACTGATAATTGAACTTTTAGCAAATGAAATATTTTTGTTTCCTAAAGAACTGGTTTTCCAATATTATTGTTTGGCTTACTTAAAATTTTACTTTTATGTTTTATACATAGTAGAAAGAAAATAAAATTAATATAAAGTTAATTATACTGAGCTCTTTGAATTAAAATCCATAAATATTTTTGATTAATTTTTTGATTAATTTTTAATAATTGTTTCAAATTAAATAAATTTTTGAAACAATATATAGTTTCATTGAAAAATTTTTTATTTAATGAAAAACCTTCTGCAAATATTGATTTTTGAACCAAGTTTTGTCCAAAATACTTATGAAACCAGAAAAACATCTATCATTATCTTTTATTATACAAGATAATATAACCACTTGCTATAGATGTTATATTATAGAAGGTATTTGAGTGTTAAAAAGTGCTATAATTTATAGTTTGATTGTTATCATATTTAATTAATATAGTTATGATAGGAATGCTTCAATGATAACAGTTATAAAATTAGGAAATAAATTTATTATTTGTTTGACACTCAGTACCAGACAGATTATTAATAATTTATTTAAAAAAAAAAAATCAAAAATAAACTCCTTGTCATGGTATTTTATAAATTGACAATTTATATATACAAAATAAATAATCATATATAGTCTTACTAAATTTTTAAAAATCTTTTTTCATACTTTGTATATTATCTTCTATTTTTAATCTTGGTTTTCATCAATAACATCAAAAATTTATTACACAATTTAAAAGCATATATAGTTTTAAAATATTCTTGAAGCATTTTGAAGGTCTTATTTCTTTTTTAATTATGTAGCTGTGCTTTCAATTGAAAGTATCAGTTGCTATTGATAAAGTTCTTCAGCTTATAAAAAAAAAAAAAAAAAAAAAAAGCTACAAGTTTAGGGAATTTTTTTAGATTTTTAAAACATGAGAAAAACATGAGAGGCCTAAATTCAAGTCAATTTATAATGATGATAATAATAATAATAATAATAATAATAATAATAATAATAATAATAATAATAATAATAATAATAATAATAATAATAATAATAATAATGATGATGATGATAATAATAATAATGATAATAATAAGAATAAGAATAAGAATATTAATATATCAATGCTGAAGCAGAGGTAATCTATCTCTGCAGAACCTATCACTAGGTTATTGTAGCCATTACTATAATTAACCATACTATAAACATTACTATACACATAAAGATACAAGCATTTAATTGTTAACATCACTGGCTATTATACCATTGCGAATGTAAATGTTAGTAATCATATTTGGATGATAAAATAGCCTTAAATGAGTTTAATGATATTGCATTAGTATCTTCGGTTTTTAAGGTATTCCACAATTTTGCAGCTCTGTTTGTAAAAAAGTTAAATCTTGCTGGACAATTTTTTATTAGTTCAATATTCAATTTATGCCCTTGCCTACGTGTATGAATCCCAGGTTTATACCAAAATTAATTTATACCAAAAAAACATAAGAGATCTAAACTCATGTCAATTTATACCAAAAAAAATGTTCCTTGCTTTTTTATTACTTGCTTATAGTCAACATAATTTAACATTTTTGTTTATTAATATTTTACATGTTATTTTTAATGTTAATGATATTTATATCATCATCATCACCATCATCATCATCATCATCATCATCATCATCATCATCATCATCATCATCATCATCATCATTTCTACTATTATTATTTCAGTTGCTTTTATTATTGTTTCGTGTTAGGTACTGATAACAAATTGGCAAGCCGAACACACAGTGTTATGTCAAATGACTCTGGGCATGGATCTGGAAATGAACTAGACAGTCAACCCAAATTAGCATCACCTGTGCGATTTCGTAGGATGGCAAATTTTTCTTTGGTATATAACTTAACATATTTTTAGTAAAAGTTTTCAACACATTGAGTTGGTAATTGAGCAATAGCTTTTTAATTTGAAAACAAAGTTGTATAAAGATATATGTATGCTGCATATATAAAAATGTATATATATACATGCTCAAAATAAATAATATAGATCTACATAATTTGTATGTAAATATATATGATTTTTAAGTAAATATACATGATTTATATATAAAACTAAATGTAGCAGGAAAATTAAATCAGGGGTATTATAACAAATATACAATCTAATTTTATATATATTTTAAATTCTTTATATATAATTTTATAATTTATGATAATGTAATGTAAGTATTGATAATATTTGTAGAAGCTGACCAACTCATAAGAAAATATTAAATTATGATAAACAAAGAGTTTGATTGAAGAAATGTGCACACAATTTTCTCTTAGTAAATTTACCGTATTTATGAATCATTCCTAATTTTTCAAATCCAATAGAAATCTCCAATAGAAAATGTGATAAAAATTCATTTTAGATTTTGTTCTGCTAAATTATTTATTACTTGAATCAGTAACATGAATACATAATTTACTTTCACTCATTCAATTGAAGGAAATACAGAAAAAACGGATGTCATTGCCAGCTAACTTGAACCTGTATCCAAATATGTTTGACCACACTGCAGTTAGCCCATCATCGCCTTTTGAGCACCAAATGTCTAGAAAGGAGCGTCGGGCTTCTATGGTATGTTTTAGCTTAACTTCTGTTTTCATTTATATTCTGTTTTATTTATTTTTTTGTGTGATACATTATAATTTGTGTGTGTGTGTTTTTTAACTTAACTTTTGTGTTTACTTTATTGTAATCATTATCTTTTACAGTTATGGTATTTCTATTTTTATTATAGGCTTTTTTTTTTGTTTTGTTAAATGTATCATTGAAAATTTATATCATAAGCTTTTGCAAGTTGTTTTAAACCATTTCTGACAATGATAAGTCTATATGGCTTTCAAGTCTAGATGCTATATATGCTTCTAATAATTTTTTTCTTGTTATTTTAAAATCTTACATATAAGTATGTACCAAAATAAATAAAAATTAGGGTTTGTAATATCAAAATTAATTTTTTTCTTATTCAGAATTAAGATTATTCTATTAAAATGCTAAAATGATGCTTTAGTTTGGGAGAAATTTATTAAAAATTAAAAAAGAAAACAAAAACAGAATCTCAACATTATTTTCATTGTTAACTCATTAAATAATAATATTGGAGCAAAATGGTAACCAGCTGATTTATCTTACCAAGTGGTAAAGGTCCTGCTTTGTAATTTGTTTAGTAGTGTTGGGATTGGTTTATTTTTATAAAAGTGTTCAACAAATAAGTAAAGATGTAATGTAAATATAAATATATGTGTGTATGTGTACACACAAACATAAACTATAAAAAACAACATTTTGATGTTTTTTTAAAATCAAATTCAATAATGTTAAAATATAATAAAATTCAATGATATTAAATGAGATAAAATTGAAAACAATCCATTGAATTTATTTCTCAGCTTTCTACATCACAGCTTTTTTCTATTGCTTGCTGCATATATTAAACATCTCAAGTGAGTTGTGTATAATTCCCTAAAATAGTTTGAAAATATTTATTTTTTGGAATTTATTGTTAGTTAGTTTACTAATTAATTAACATTAACTAAAAAAATCTTTTTAAATTAATGTTGGTATGTTTTTTATACAATATTCTGACAGATTTTTTAAGCTTCTCTGTGCACATAGTTATGCAATCAAAAATTCAAGTCACAGTTTTATTTTTATTTGATTATTGTTGATTTGTTTGAATGTTAAAAAGAATAAATAATAAAATTTCCTTTTGTATTGGTGGGGTTAGTTAGGCAATTTTTTTTGTTGTTCTTGAAGCAAAAAAAGCCAACTATTTTTTGAGCAACCTTAAAGTTATTTGCAACATCAGAGTTCAGTTTTGTTGATTAAGCTTGTGAGCATGTTACTTAGAAAATTTGTAGATATAATTATTCAAAAAGAAATGAAATTATGCATTTAGAACCAGCTTTTCATGAGGAATCTGTTTGAGCATAATTCATAGGTATCTATCACAGTTTAGTAATAGATAAATTATACCTATGAATTTTGCTCTAGCCATCATACCACCTATAAACACTGCTATTGCACAGTTAACATGTTAATTGCTGACTGTGACATAGCCTTCCAGGATATGTTACTGTTGGCCACCAGCTGTACATGCAGCAACATGTTAATATGCCATCTTAACACCAACAAGCACTGCTACAGCACATTAATATGCAGTTAAAGTAAAAGACTTTCTTTTGATAATAAAAAGATTTTACATTTTGAATGATAATGTTTAAATAAATTGTAGTTTAATATTTATATACTCTTGTAGTTAAAATTAAAAAACTTCAAATTTGAATATATTTTTGTTATAAATAAGTTAAAAAGTGCTATCTATAAAAGTCAAACATTATTTTGAAACAGCATTTGCTAAAAATAATTAAAACATAATGCATAATTAAACTGCTTTTGAATAATTATATGTACAGATTTTATGATAATCTTTTTAGTTACAGTGTAAACCAGTCTTAAATATGATATTTAAAAAGTTGAATATCTTGAGAACCACATTGAATTGAATGTCCAAATTTCTCCACAAATCTTAGGAAAAACTTACTTTCTATCTTCATAAAATTAAAATTTTGATATTAAACTAATTACATTTCCTTAAAATATTTTTATGAGCAGTTTTTCAGTGAGGAGGAAGGTCACTTCAACCATTTCTAGCTTAAAAAACCAACGTTTTGAAAAAAATATTTAGTCATGATGTAGAAATTGTAACCGAATTGATGTAGAAAAAATAATAGAAATTGTTCATGGAATTAGTAAAGAAATTTACTTTTAATCAAAAATATTTCAATCTTTCAACTTTCAGCTGTAAAGATAAAGCAAAAAGATTTTTAAACTCATATAAAAGCAATGACTTTCAATAAAGAGAATCTTTTTTAGTATACAGTTTGCATTTTGTGCTAAAAATTTATTTTGAGTTGTTCTCTTGCAAGTTTGCTGTAAGTAAAAACTAAATTTCTCTTCAGGCTGAGTTAGGTTATGGAAAAATGAGCTCATACACAAAACTTGATAAGCTTGGCGAGGTGAGTTTTAGTTTTAAATATTTTTCTTTAGCAAAACAGCTTAATTAGTTGCAGCTTAGAAACTATGTTTGATACAAATAGATTTCTTGAATGTATTCTACAAAGTATGATAAAGGCAGAAAAAACAACCTAAGAGTTTTTTCTGCTTTTATCACACTTTGTAACATTGAGCTTTAAATCATAGGGTACGTATGCAACAGTTTTTAAAGGAAAAAGTCGTTTAACTGACACGATAGTTGCTCTCAAAGAAATTCGTCTTGAACATGAAGAGGGTGCACCATGTACTGCGATTCGTGAAGGTTTTTTGTGCTACCTTTAGTTTTTTCCAAACTATTTGTAGACGAGTTTTAGTTTTTAAATATTCAATGCTAAGTAATATTTTTGTTAATTCCAAGTTTTAAATGATTTCTAAAACCAGTTTTTCTTCACTTTTCACATTTTATAACACAAAAGTCTCTTGAGAATCTTAGATACTGTCCAGGATTTTGCTGCATTAAAGTGATTTTTTTGGTTTGGTTTTTACTAAAAGTAGTTCTCCTTTTTTTAAAATTTTGTTTTAAAACACTTTATTTTTAGTTTCCATACTTAAAGATCTAAAACATGCAAACATTGTTACTCTGCATGACATAATACACACTCCAAAATCTTTGACACTGGTTTTTGAATATTTAGTATGTTTTTGTTCTATCAAGTTTTTCTTTTATTTTTCATGTTTTATTTGTCATCGTTATGCATTTTTAATTACACTTACATTTTTTTTCTTTTAGATTTTCTTGTATTATTTTCATACAATAAGATTTGCATCAATAGATTTTTAATTTTACCTTTAAAATGAAAATGTTTATTTCAAGGAAAAAGATTTGAAATCTTATATGGATGATTGTGGTGGAATAATAGCTTTATCAAATGTTAAAGTGAGTTCATTAATTTGGTTTAATTCTTTTGTTTGCATGGATAATTAAAAAGAAAACAGAGACCTTATCTATCCAACCAACCATTTAAGCAGTGATTTTTGTTTTTGTTAATTTTATTATTTTAATCATAAATTTGTTCTATTGTTTGTAGTTATTTATGTTTCAAATATTAAGAGGTCTTCATTACTGTCACAAAAGGAAAGTCCTGCACAGGTAGAACATCTTTTCAATATTATTTTTAGTTTGTTTAATTGGTTTTTCGTTGAACCGTTTTTGTTGTTTATTTTGATAATGAAAATGACATTTTTAGAGACTTAAAACCTCAAAATTTACTGATAAATGAAAAAGGAGAATTAAAACTCGCTGATTTTGGATTGGCTCGAGCTAAGTCTGTACCTACAAAAACATACTCAAATGAAGTTGTTACATTATGGTATCGACCTCCAGATGTCTTGTTAGGTTCTACAGAATATAATGCTTCTATAGATATGTGGTACGTGTAACTTTTGGTCTCAAAGATGTTTAGTGAAGCAGTTAAAACATCTTTAGCTTCAAATAGATTTTTTTTAAGGACTTGATGGTTTCTTCATCCGTATATATTTTTTTAATGTTCTTGTTGGTATATGTAGTATTTGATATAATTACTTTTTGTATTAAAATGAATTTGTCTCTTAAATTAAATTTCACCTCAAAAATTTCTCATATAATCATCATATGATCTATAATATAGTAATAGTCTATTGCACTTATAGGGGTGTGGGGTGCATATTCTTTGAAATGGTATCTGGGCGGCCAATGTTTCCTGGCTCTACATCTGAAAATGAACTTACATTGATTTTCAAGGTGGATGTTTTCATATGTTTCTCCATTAGAGAATTGGTTTTTACATTTTGAATTGCTTTGCAATTTTTCTGCCCTTTTTTCTCAAAGTTTTTGTATTTGTTGTTGCCAATAAGGTTTGAATTAACTTCTCAAATTATTGTCAGATGCTGGGAACACCTAACGAAAAAAGTTGGCCTGGTATCACAACTAACCCAGAATTCATAGCTGGTGTGTATTTTTTTTGAGAGGAGTTTTTTAAATTTACTTAATTTGAGAAAATGATATTTGAGAACTCAGAAATAAGTAAAATAAGTATAGTGATTACAGTAAATTTCTGTTACAAGACCATCATTTTCTTTGACTTTATTTTGGTGCTTGCGTTTTTAGGTCGGTTTCCGAATTATCGAGCAGAGAAGTTGCATAATCATTTGCCAAGGTGTGTTATTTGTTCTAAATTTTAGTTGTCTCATTATCATCATAGCAATCCAATTAACTCATTTTTTTCTAATCCTCTGGAATTTTCTCGTCTAGAGTTGAGCTAGAAGGATTAGATTTGCTACAAAAATTTATTTGTGTAAGTGAAAAAAAATTTAGTTGCTTTTGTTTCAATGCACTGTGCCCAATGTTTGTGAATAGAGCTACTCTAGTGTTGATTGTTATTTATTTTAAGTATGTGCCTACAGCACGTGTCGATGCTTTGTCAGGGATGCAACATTCTTACTTTGCTTCCCTAGGATCTGAAGTTTTTAAGTTAAGCGATAGTAAGTCTTTTAAAAAAGTTATCTTTAAACGTTTAACATCCCCTCCTAAATTTTGTCTCTATAAATGTTTATATCTTTGCGTTTAGCTGAATCAATATTTACAATTGGCGATATGCGTTTATCGAAAGACCCTGGGTTTAGATCTGCTGTGCGCCCAGAACGGCAAGGTTAAAAAAAAAATTTGTTTTTCTTGTAGGTGCTTGTTCATCACCATCAATCGGTTGCCGGTTGAATTTTTAGATAAAAATCTAGAAAAAATAAGTTTTTTTTTTTAGGTGGCAATCGACGTCGTCTGAGTTTATTATTTTAAGCTATAGCGCATATTATTAACTGCACCAAATCCATGAATAGATTCGATTATCTGAAAATGTATGAATCGTCAGCATTTTCTATCCATAACCATTTTGGAATCATTTGGCGAAATGAAGTATGATCATAACACTTCCTAATGAAAAAATGTTAAAATGAAAGGTTACCTTAGTAAAGATGAGCCAATTAAAAAGCAATACTTTCTGCGTTGTTATGAATACATTTTCTTATTCAGTGAAATTGCTTCTAGCTGCAGAAATCCGACCTTATTTTGTATGTGTATTTTTATGGCTGGAACCATACTTTACGCTGCTTGAACAAAATTGTAATTTCTACTTCGGTCCAGTTAATTTTTTTCGAAGAAGCCTCTGTCAGCAATCACGCTTGATGGCACCGGTGGATTATTTTGTGTTTTTTTGCCTTTTTATGAAAAAGAAAATTTATACTTCAGATGGTAAACACAACACACTAAGTTCTTATAAGTATTTTTTGCAAGTTTATACTTTGTAAATAATTTGACCTAATTTATCTTGTTTTCAACAAGCCTCTCTAAACTTCGAGCCCTTTTTCTACATTTCCCAGAACTTTAGTAAATCTTTAGTGAAATTCCCAGAATTTTAGTAACGTTTGATGGGTGCAATTTAACGCTTCATTAACTGCTTGTTTTTGCTTTTATTTTTACTTTTAGCTTTATGTTAGAGTAGCACAAAACTTTAAGTTATTTTTTCATCAATATCTTTTAGGCATAGGTTATGTAGGTCGTTTGACAAATATTGCAATTTAAACTTGATTTTCAAATATTGCAATTGATTTTAGACTGCGTATATTTTTTTGGAAATTTAACTTATATTCTGTCTTGGTGTATAAATTTACGGATGTACACTTTTTTTATAACGTGAACAATACGAATGAAATAATAAAATTCTGTAACATATCTAAATTTATAATATTCTGTTTTGCTTAGTTGTTTTTGTCTTTCTTTAAAGTAGCCATATTTTTTGATCGTCGTCATTTTTTTAAGCATTAGAAAAAATAAAGAAAAAAAAGCAATCTTTGAAGCAGAGGTGACATTTTATTTTTAAACAGAAAAAATAAACTTGGAAGCAAATGTGACATTTTATTTTTTCAATGAAAATTTGTTGGTTAATATGTGAATAGATTTTATATATATATGTTATGTTCGATTTGTAATTTTACTAATTTATGTTTAAACAAAGCGCAATCATTAAAAATGCACCATTCATATTCGTTGTCATTAAAAATGCGCCATTCATATTCGTTGTTATTAAAAGTGCGCCATTCATATTCATTGTCATTAAAAACGCGCCATTCATATTTGTTGTCATTGCTAACGGTCTCTAAAATTTGGAGCACACTTTAAGACACGCAAAAAAAAAAAATAATAATAAAAATAATGCAATAATTTAACATCTGCTCAGTTCTTGTGGCAATTTTAATTTACCAGAAAACATGGTTCATTTTCTATTATCAAACTTATTCAAAAATGTCCTCTAAGTAGAGTACTTGAAGAGAAATTATGAATTTTATTTTAAAAAATCGTTCCAATGGCAACACCATTTATTTTTAAAACTTTAGAATAAAGTACATCGAAACTTGTTTGTTTGTTAGCATAGTTGCTAAGTGCTGAGAACGAATCTAAAAACCGGTGAGCCCAAGATAATATATTTCGCTTATAAAAAATGTTCGTGATCATAGGTTCAGACTGCTGGAAAATTTACATACATGCATACATACATCCATACATATATACATAAATACATACATACATACATACATACATACATACATACATACATACATACATACATACATACATACATTAACTTGTAATGGATGAAAGAAATTCAAATTTTATTGATAACATAATCGTGCAAAAGTTTATGAACAATTCCATTCCCCATTAAGAAAATCAAAACTTTTTTAAGAAAAATGTATTTATGCTAAAAATAGTTTACTGGAGATAATATTTAACTTAAATTGAATTTAAAAAATAATGGAAAGTCAAGGGAATCGTCAAGAGAAAAGAACAACTTAATACGTGCTTTAGAAAAGAAGATTCCTTATAAGCAAATTTCTGAGCTTCATAATGTGGCTAAATCAACAGTTAGCGTACTAGTTAAGTGATATAGAGACCGTAAGACACTTGAAAACAAGCAGCGTCCAGACAGGCCAAAGATAACTACAGAACAACAAGATGCAACTTTGGTAAGAAAATCAAAACAAGATAGTTGAATTAAATAGCATTTTGAGCAATAATTATGTTGTTAAGTGCCAATTAAATTTGTAAAAAAATCGTTTGCATTGAACTTCAAAAGAATGGTAAAAAATTTTATTCAGTAACGAATCAAAGTTTTTTATGTTTGGTGGCAATGATATTAAGTACATGAGATGTCGGAAAAATGAAAGATTTGCTTCTAAACATCAAATGCCAGCAGTTAAACATGGTGATGGCAATATAATGGTTTGGATATCTTTCAATTGTGGTTCTATTGGTCTTCTTCATCCTAACGAAGGCATAATGGATCAGAATGTATATTTAGATATAATCAAGATTGTTATGCTGCCAGATGGAAAGGACAAAATGCCTCGTGGTTGGATTTTCCAGTAAGTTTTACAAGGCTACTAATCAAAATACTGATTTGAAGGTGAGTTAGTAGAAATATATAGGTCTCTCTCTCTCTCTCTCTCTCTCTCTCTCTCTCTCTATATATATATATATATATATATATATATATATATATATATATATATATATATATATATATATATATATATATATATATATATATATATATATATATATATATGAAGACTCCACGGGAAGAAACGGCAGGGTCACATTTTTTCATTTTGAGATAAATCATTATTAAACTTTTAAACTTTTATTAGTTTCGAAGTTTTAGGAAAATTTAGAAAAACTTTAAATATGCATCAAATCATTTATTTGATTTGAATTCAAATACAAAATATGCTATTATGGTTAGTAAAGCTAGAAAGTGTAAAAAGTCGAAACTTTCAAAATGTGACCCTGCCGTTTCTTCCCGTGGAGTCTTCATATATATATATATATATAATTTTCGAAGCAACTTACGAATATTTTCGAATTTAATCATTTTTCACACAATGCCACGATTGCAGAGGGTGAAAGATCTTTTAGTAAACTTAAGATTATAAAAAACCATTTCAGAGCCACCATGGGACAAGAGCGACTTTCAAATCTTATGATGTTGTCTATTGAAAATGATCTCGCGAAATCATTGTAATATGATGAAGTAATTTATAATTTTGCCTCGAAAAAAGCTCGAAAATTTTATTTAAATTAGGAATTGTGAAATAAATGAAATAAAGTTAAAGTAGCTATAAAAGCATAATGTACTTTTTTGCTTCTATGCTAAGTATATATATGAAGCGAAATCTAAGGGCGCCAAAAAAGGTTTTGTCCCGGGCGGCATGAAGGCTCTCGGCTGTTCTCAATATATATATATATATATATATATATATATGTATATATATATATATATATATATATATATATATATATATATATATGTATATATATATATATATATATATATATATATATATATATATATATATATATATATATATATATATATATATATATATATATATATATATATATATATATATATTGAGAACACTGTTGCAAAAGGAATTCCTGTTTCTTTTTGGATCTGACGGTAGGATTTTCCTTGATTTTCCAAATCAACTACGAGGCTTCGTTAATGGAGAGGCAAATGTTGTTTTCTTGACGCCATTTTGCTAAAACACTATATTTTATTTCTAGAACAAAAGTGTATTTAAAAATTACTATTTTCAGTTTTACTAACTAGTTTTATCATTCAATTTGCTCGATTTATGCTAAAATAATGACCTAATTTGTCAATGTACGATTATTTTTTTTTGCAGTCAATTTTATGCATCATTAGATCAATTTTGTAAAATTCAATAAATTCTTTAAACAATATTTGATAAGATATCTAAAAAAAAATTTCAAGTATTTTAACGGAAAACTCATTTTTTTGATGCAATCTTTAAAATTATGATTTTTTTTCAAGTGTACGATTTTTTTTTGCATACTGTATATATATATATATATATATATATATATATATATATATATATATATATATATATATATATATATATATATATATATATATATATATATATATATATATGTATATATATATATAAAGGGCCGCCGAGAAGGGGGGGGGGGCCAAGGGACAGTTTGTCCCGGGCGGCAGATGTCGATGGGGCGCCAGATGCCGAAGTAAAATAAAAATAGTTTTTTTAATCTTAAAATGCCATAATTGAAATGTATATATTACTCGTGTTATATCATTATTTTTAATTCCTCGAAAAAATTTTAAAATAGAACTCATCATTGATTTCGTACTCTATACGCTGTAAATGTCCCTTGAGATTTTCGCATTCATCAGACTAAAGTAAAAAAAACGTAAACGTTGATAATTAGCAATAACAAACTGCGAATACAATTTTGAAATAATTCTATTCAGAATTTAGAAAGTAATAGTAAACATTTTTCATTTCTTAACGATCAACTTATTTATGGTAATTCATTTTTAAGATTTATATTTAACTATTGAAATATTGATTTATGACATTAGCTTTTTGAGATTGAGTTTATAATTTTTTGATGAGTTTGCGTAGTTGACTATGCTATTATTTTATTGATGTGTACGGTTATTTACAGTAACTGTTAATAATGAATCGTAAAAAACTTTCTGGTGTCCAAAATAGGGCATTGGCTTCCAAAAGGGTAAAAGAATGTGAAAAAAATAAACAAACGCTCCAAGAATTACGTTGGTTTTACAAGGCTACTAATCAAAATACTGATTTGAAGGTGAGTTAGTAGAAATATATAGGTCTCTCTCTCTCTCTCTCTCTCTCTCTCTCTCTCTCTCTCTATATATATATATATATATATATATATATATATATATATATATATATATATATATATATATATATATAGTTTTCGAAGCAATTTACGAATATTTTCGAAATTAATCATTTTTCACACAATGCCACGACTGCAGACGGTGAAAGATCTTTTAGTAAACTTAAGATTATAAAAAACCATTTCAGAGCCACCATGGGACAAGAGCGACTTTCAAATCTTATGATGTTGTCTATTGAAAATGATCTCGCGAAATCATTGTAATATGATGAAGTAATTTATAATTTTGAATATATAGCTGCTTCACGAGAGCAACCAGGTAGAGTTGAACTTGACTTCTTGTGTGCTATTTAATACCAAGCGCATAAACAAATTTGTAATCAAAATTTACATTTAATCCTGGATTAATACTAAATGTACTTATACACCTTTCCATGACATTCTTTAGATTCAATATTTCATGGTTATGACAGAGGTTAGCATAACTTTCAAAATAATGCCACACTTCTTTTAAACTTGAGCCTATAATAAGCCAAAATAGTTCTGTTCTTAAACCTGCTTTCGAAAAGCTGTCGAAAATTTTCCTTAATAATCATATGTTCTGAAGAATTTTTTCTCAGCAATAAATGCTAAAAATAAAGGTCTTGCACATTGCTCAGTACAACAGGCTGAGCAATATGCATGATGAATGTTTACTTAAGTCTCCCAGCTAACACAAAACGTTCAAGAAACGTTCGTAGAACGTTATAAACGGTCGGGGACGTTCTAAGAACGTACGAAGAACGTTTCCAACGTTCTTCGAACGTACTTGAACTTTTTGTGTTAGCTGGGCTTAAGCTTATTATAACGTTGCAGCTATAATTTAAAACCTCCTTTATTTAATGCCATAGACGTTCAATTCTAAGACCAAAGATGTAACTAAAAAAACAATATTTATTCACAGCCCTTAAGACAAGTTTAGGTTTTAAAATGACAAAAGACACGTGTCGTGTATCTTTGGAGCCGTTTTGAGCCTGGGGCTTTTAAAAAAACCGCTAAATTGAGGTAATAAGATGAAATAAGGTTAAGAATAAAGTTTCAACTTTTTTGTTTTTTAAAAAAAGACACATTAAGATTTTTGAACAATTGTAAACCAAAGCGTTTTGTTAACATCTCTGATTTTGAATACTTACTTTAGGTGCTTAATTTAGATAATGCAGTCGTTTTCCACGTGATAACAAATTTGAAATCACCTCTAAGTACACGTAGAAATATTTTCCTACTGTAACCTAACCCTTGAAAGTTCATTTCATATTAGGCGGTGTGAATAAAAGTGCGCAGTTGGTTTTGTTACGTGTTTTTTCTGAGCTTTTAATCCACTTTACTTGAATAATATTTAAGAGAAATTGCTTTTATTGTGCTCATAACCAATCGCTCAAAAACAAGACCAGCGCATGAATTAAAAAGCTTTTTTACTCAAGCTGAGTTTTTTTCGTTGAGCGTTTGCTCTTAATTTTGTGATCTAAAAGTTGCTTTTAAGTAAAAAAAAAAAACTTTACTTATGCAAATAAACATTGCTGCCATTATATTTTAATATATGCTTTTATCAATGATGTAAATAAATTATACTTATAGTATTAAAAATAAATATTCTGTATTAAAAATAAATATTCTTTATTTTAATAAATGTTCTGTATTTTATTTATGGTTTTAACTTTAAAATTTGACTGTTGATTATTCTTTTGTTTAATTAGACGGTAATTGTGATTGAATTAATTAATTATGATTGAATTCGTTTGATCATTTCAGATGAATTCGTTTAACATCAAAATAAATATACTTATTGTTGGCTGTTAATGGAGAAGCTGTGAAAACGGAGGGAGAAGCTACAGTAACATTAATCATTGAAGGAAAAAAGCTCAAAACATCAGTAATGATTCTAAAAAGTGTTGTCAACGGTATTGATGCTATTATTGGTATGGATATTATTAATCGCTATGGAGGAGTGCACTTGTACAATGGAAAAATTGAATTTGGTTTTGTTTCAATTTATACAGAGAAACAAAGTGTTGGTATAAATGACAAGGATTTTGATGCTTACTTTGATGGTACAAAGTGGACTGCTAAATATAAATGGAAACAAGGTCAACCACAACTGAGAAATTCTGTCGCGCAGTACAAGGTAAAACCCCAGTTGATACCTCAATTTAATAATGAGATGGACTTATGGGTGAAAAATGGCTGGTTGAAACCATGCAACAAAGTAGAAAATAAAAGTAAACAAAGTTGTCGTATTAACACTTATCACTAATGAATATTTATTAATGAGTATAAAAATTAAAATTAATATACTCATCATAAGTTATATCAATTTTCTAATGATCATGTTTCTTGGATGGCAGATCATTTTTTAGGTAAAAGTACTAAGACTCGCGGGGGATCTCTGATAAATATGCAGAGAATGGAATTAAAATTACGATATCTTGCAAACCATGGTTTTCAAACTGGGATTGCAAAGGAAACAGGAATTCACTGTTGGACTGTTTCAAAGAAAATTTCTTATACGCTTAAAAAAATTTTAAACAAGGCTTCTCAGCAAATTTTAAACAAGGCTTCTCAGCAGTTTTTCTACATACTAGCGAACAAGTATTTAGAGCGAAACTTGCCTGGGCTAACGAAAGGGGTTTTCCCTGTATAGTAGGTGTAGTGTAGACTGTATCGATGTAAGGACTGAGAAATCTCATGGAGATTTTCCTGATGAACACATCAACAGAAGAGGGTTTCCTTCAATCAATGTGTAAGTCAATTTATAAATTTATTGCATCCTCAAGTTGGAAAATGACGTTATGGAAAAACTATTCGTTTATGAATTCAAAAAATTGAATTAACTGATTAAAAAAATTTTAAAACTGATTAAAAGTATTATACCAAAGCTTCATTCTTTAATACATATATTTTTTTACATGCAGACTACATTTAATTAGAAAGCTGTATTTACCAGTCTAGACAATAATTGGCCTTGATAAGTGCATGATTCTAGACTAATGAAAAACTCAAACATCTATCTATCCATACAAGGTCTTGAAAGTCAATGTTTTCTGTTAGGAGATGAATGTTATGAAATAGCCCCTTTTATAATGATACCATTTAAAAATCCTCCAACAGAATCACGAAAAAAAATTAACAAAAAGCACACCAAGAACAGGGTTATTGTTACTTTTTGGCGAATTAAAAAGACGCTTCCCAATTCCCATATATGCTGTAAGTAGCCAAACTCTAGCAAGTTTCTTTAATAGTTGAAACACGTTAAGTTATTTAACAATGATAAAAGAATTCATTGTTAGGTTAAAATTTTGTAGGTGAGAATCAAGCTGGAGATGATTGCTACATGTATCACTGCATGCTTTATTCTCCACAATATTGCCAAACAATTAGATGACAAAATTATTATCATTATTATTATTATTATTATTATTATTATTATTATTATTATTATTATTATTATTATTATTAATATTATTATTATTATTATCATTATTATTATTATTGTTGTTGTTATTATTATTATTATTATTATTACTATTGTTATTGTTGTTATTATTACTATTGTTATTGTTGTTATTATTATCATCATTATTATTATTATTATTATTGTTATTATTAATATTATTATTATTATTACTATTACTTTTATTATTATTATTATTGTTGTTGTTGTTATTATTATTATTATTATTATTATTATTATTATTATTATTATTATTATTATTATTATTATTATTGGTATTATTACTATTTTTATTGCTGTTATTATTATTATTATTATTCTTATTATCATTATTATTATTATCATTACTGTTATTATTATTATCATCCACTAACTTTTGATTAAAAAATCATTTGCAAAAAAAAGAAAACTACCCAAAAAAAGTCTCATGATAAGTCTTTAGCTTAACAAAATCTTATCTTTCAAATGCGTAATATTTCTTGCATTTGATAAAATGTTGATAAAGTGATTGCCAAAGAATGTTGATAAAGAGCTGGAATGATCTAAATTGTCTATTCTTCTTAAACATTTTTACGCAAACTTCACCGACAACAAAAAAAAATTCAAAATGATTTAAAACAACTAAAAAATAGAAAAAAAAAAATTTTTAGAACAAATATGTTTTTGAAGTCTTAAAGACTTCTTTAAGTCTGATGACACAAGCCTAAAATGTAGCCCTTAGCAGGTATTCTTTAAAACGTCCGTTTTCCCTAGCATATCGATTGCAAATAAGAAACCATGTCAAGCTAAAACTTTTTATCATGAAATTCTTTATTTTAAACTAACAAATAAACTCCTAGGTCTGTAAAAGTAAACATTTTCACAAATAGTTTTTTAGGGCCAACCTAACTTTTAGGGCCGCCCTAATTTCATCATCGCACTGAAAGTCTTAATTTTGATAGTTTTTTTTCATAGTTTATTTAATAAAAGTTTACATAATTATGCCTGTAAATGTAGACATTTTTGCAAATAGCTTTTAGGGCCACCCTAATTTTTAGGACCATCCTAATTTTTAGGACCACCCGAATTATGATAGTTTGTTTTTATAGTTAATTTAATAAAAGTTTACAAAATTATTTACTAAAATCTGTTCAGTTTTGCAAAGTTAATTATCATCTGCTGACTATCAGAGAATGTATCTAATAGTGTTTCATTATTTTTGAATGATGTCTGCAGCCTTACATCATTGGCCATAAATTAGAGCTCACTATTTTTTAAATCCTGTTTGATTGAAATTATTTTAAAAGCTATTATACTTTTTCAATATTTTATTAGTATTAAAAAATAAGTATCATGTTTACTGTTTAATTGACATGTGGTTTCCTTAAAATTAGTTTTGTACTACTAATTATAAATAATTTGATAACAACTACTATAAAATATTTATTTTTTATGTTGGTCAAAAGTTAAGGCTCACTGTATTATTTTTAAAATTTAAGTAATATATTCATGATTTTTTTCAACAATTTTGATTTTACTATCATATGCATTTATCATTTCTGATATTTTTTTGTTTTTTGTTTTAAATAGTACTAATAAAAACACGAATAAATTAAATAATAAAAAAGTTACAAAATGAGCAAAGAAATACAGCATGAAACTCCAAAATCACGGTCGAGAATCTCTGAAAAAAAACGTTACGAATCAATTTTTCTTCGAAACCAAGGACTATCTCATCGTCAAATAGCAAATAAGTTAAATATTGCATATTCAATTGTTGCACGTATTTTAAAACGTTTTACTGAAACAGGTGACATTAAGGATCGGCGACGATCTGGTCGGCCAGCTGTAACAACACAAAGAGATGAACGTTTATTAATTCGTTTAATAAAACATGACAGAAAATTATCGTCAAGCGCTCTCTGCCATAAATTAAAAAATACATCTGAAATAAAAGTGAGTTAAAGAACTGTTAGAAGAATTCTTCATAGAAATAATTATATGTGGCGATCTGCATGCAAGAAGCCAAGACTTTCAAAGAAACAGCAAAAAGCAAGGATTGCATGGTGCAATCAACATAAAAATCGGCCTGATTGCAAGTGGCAAAATGTTATATTCTCTGACGAAATGAATGTTGAGGTAGATATGCGAAAATGCCGTGTTATGCTAAGGCGATCACGTAAAGAGAGATTTGATTTGAATTGTACATTAAAACGAACTAAGCAAGGTAGTGGGAGTATTGGAATTTGGGCCTGCATGAATTATGCAGGGCTTGGATGGTACCAATTATTTGAAGGTGGAGTTAATGCTGATAGATATATTGAAATTTTAGATAATTGCCTTCTTCCCTCAATTGATATATTTAAAGAAGAAAACAGCAATATCATATATCAACAAGATGGTGCGCCATGCCATACAGCAAAAATATGCAAACAATCGTTTGTCGACAACCAAATATCTATAATGTCTTGACCTGCTAACAGCCCTGACTTAAATTGTATAGAAAATTTATGGTCATGATTAGATCATCATCTTGGAAAAATTGAATTTTTAAATATTGAGCAATTTAAAATTGAAATAAAGAAACTGCTTGACAATGTGCCTAAAGAAATAACTCAAAATCTTGTAAATTCGATGCCAAAGAGAGTAAACCAATGCTTACACGAGAAAGGAGTTTCTACAAAATATTAGAATGCTTTTTTTTATGGTTTTCCATTTGTAAATTGTTTTTCTTATATATTATTTGAAATATAACCTTAACTTTTGTCCAAACTTTTTTTCAAAATAATATAACATGTTTCATTATTTTTCATTTTTTTGGTATCAAGACCATTATGTTTAAATTTATTATTTTGATTTCCATAATGTATATAGATTTTACTTATAATATTAAAAAATAAAATATAAAAAATTTTGTTTTCAACTCATTTTATTTTGAATTAAAATTTTATAAAAAAAAAAAAGTGAGCTCTAATTTATGGCCAATGATGTAGAGATAGAAAGAATGATCAGTTTTTGATACTCTAAAGTATTTATCATGAAATTGGTAGCATCTAGCACTAACTTTGGGTTATAATGAACTTATGAGAAACGTTAATGTCTGTCAAAAACGTGTTTCTTAAAATATAGTAAGAAACATTAATAGGAAAAATATTTATGTATATACATCTGTCAGAAAAATGCTAGTGTCTCCCAGATATACTGTAGCGTGCAAAAGTTTATAAACAGATAAGTTTTTCAAGCTTCTTCGTCATAACTTTTTGACTTTTTACTGGAAATGAATGAGATTTTCAACAATTGTTCCTATAATGTGATTACATAGAAGGGAAAAATTCAGATTTTATTGAAAATATAATCGTGCAAAAATTTATGAACAGTTCCATGCCCCATTAAGGAAATCAAAATTTTATTAAGAAAAATGTATTTATATTAAAAATAATTTACTGGAGATAATATTTAACTTAAATTGAATTTAAAAAATAATGGAAAGTCAAAGGAATCGTCAAGAAAAAAGAAAACTTTAATAATACGTGCTCTAGAAAAGAAGATTCCATATAAGCGAATTTCTGAGCTTTATAATGCGGCTAAATCAACAGTTGGGGCTGAAGAAATTAAAAATAAAATAAGGAGTATCATGGATTTATCTAATGGTCTCATGACTCTATTTCAATGGAAAAACTTTCCATTTGTGAAAGTAAAGACATTTTTTCCAACGAACTTTAACTACTTTTAAGGTTATTTTACATAGTTTCGCTTTTTTAAAGCTGAAACCATAATAATCATCGAACAAAGATGTCTTTGTTCGATGTCTACTATGGTTTTATGTGTGTGTGTGTGTGTGTGTGTGTGTGTGTGTGTGTGTGTGTGTGTGTGTGCGTGTGTGTGTGTATATATATATAATGTTTTAAAAAGACTTAAGATGGGCTAAAAAAAAACCAAAATTTAACAAGAGAACAAAGAAAAATTCTTTAGGAAATTAAGGAAAACAAACTTGTCGATATATATCCATTTAATAAAGGTAATGGTTTTGTTAGAATAGAACACGATAAAGCTTTAGATAAAATTCTCAAAAAACTTGGTCTAACAAGAGTTCTAAGAAAAGATCTTACTTGTAATTATGCTAAAACTGAGACCTCTCACTACTCAATGCAAAACAACGATTTTTAAAAACTGAGTACGATAGTATATATCCAAGTGACTCCATTCCACCTCGTATTTATGCTCTAATTAAAGCTCACAAACCAGAAAATCTTATCTCATTAGTATATTTTATCAACTATCGGTACGTATGGCTATGGAATATCTAACTGCTAAGTGAAGACAATACGAATTGTCTTAATTAAAAGCAAAACACATTTGAAAAATTCTTTTGACTTTTTTAGCAAAGCGAAATCAGGGAATATTGAAACAAACGAAGTTCAAGTTTCATTTGATGTAGTTAACCTGCATCTATCAATTTCACTTAAAGACTTTAATTCTTTTTGATAAATTAAAAAAAGATGATTTCTACAAATGTTCTACCAAGCGTACGGAAACGAGAAAGCTTATAGAGCTTTGTTTACATCGTTGCTATTTCTTGTGTAACAAAGAAATTCATGAGTTGGAGAATTCTGGACCAACAGGTTTTATTTATGGCTATCTCATTTATGGTCATACTACTGAATCTTTTCTACAATTCCACGAGAATGCTTTTGAAATTGCAATGATAAAATGTTAAGCGCAATATTTAAAGGTTACGTTCACAGGACACATATGCATATACAAATTGGGCACATATGCATTTACAAATTGAGCACATATGGATTTGAATAATAAATTTTCTAATTTAAGTGTTTAATAAAATTGGTTAAGACGAAATCAAATGGTATTGGAAATCAAATTAGAAATAAAATGGTCCTTTGAGAACACTAAAATGCCTCCATACTCTGAGTATCATACCCTACTTACTGAATCACTACCTAGGATATCATCAAGAAAAAATAAATTGAGAGAAGACTAAAACTCTTAAAAAGGGGATAAAAAAAGCTGATCGAAAGGTCCGTGAGGCTCTAGATATATAAACAATACAATAGGAAATACAAACAATACAATATACAAAATAATACGTCATCGAATAAAACAAAACAAACAAAAAACTTTTAAATTCATGCTTGCAATTCGTTTTAGAAATATTTTAAGAATATTTATCAGCATTTTAAAATATGTTCCTTTAATGTTAATTCAGAAATTACTAATTATAAAATAGTGAAGTAGGTTTGTATTTAATGTGGTAGAAAATTTAATTTTAAGTTGTTAAGGTTTTTGAATTCTTGAAATCAAATCTAAAATAAGAAGGTTATGGAAATATGCATAAAATCTTTTAATATTTAATTTCGCGCAAAAAAACTTTTCGAAAAAAAAAAAAGTTATTTCTTTTGTTTATTTTTGAAATTAAAAGTGTTTTTGTGTGATTTTAACAATTATTTCAAATAAAATTATTTCAAATAAAATTATTTCAAATAAAATTATTTCAAATAAAATTATTTCAAATAAAATTATTTCAAATAAAATTATTTCAAATAAAATTATTTCAAATAAAATTATTTCAAATAAAATTATTTCAAATAAAATTATTTCAAATAAAAGTTATAACTGTGCTTAAAAAATGCTAACAGAGAGGTAGCCGACCTCAATAGACAAAAATTCGATTCAATTTTGCAAACATTTATAGGCTTCAATCAGAGGCTTGTTAACAATATGTTATCAAGATGGGCTGAAGTAATAAAGAATAAGAGCAGCTAAACAAAATAGAGGAGACCGAAGCTACTTTGCTACAGTTTTAGTTTTTGAGCTCTGTGTATTTCTGGGGAACTTTTTTTAAAGATTTCAAACTGCGGTTTAAAAGAATATGAATTTGTTTTTCATGTTCAAGTGTCAAACATTAAAAAAAAAGAAAAATTGGTCACCCAAAAAGGGCCTCCTAAAAAAAAATTATGCTTGCCAACTTACCCCAGACAGTGGTAAGTTGCTTATACCCTTGGGGTAAGTTAGTACACCATGTTAAAAGAGGCAAGTTTAGCAGTATTTAACATCTATTTCAAGGGCGTCTTTTTATGAAAGCTGTTAATAATTTTTGCCCAACAATATTTTTGACTGTAACTTTTGTTGCCCTTAAGTTGATTGAATAGACATTCCTTCTATCAAAATAGCATCAACAGTATTTTTTATAAGATTTTGAGAAGTTACTGGCTTGTCTGCTTTTCTTTTATAATTTCGCATTTCTGTAGATCTGCAGCATTCTACAACTTTAGTGAATTTACGACCAATCTGAAAAGAGGTAATCTGGCACATGTTGCTAAACAGCCCCACAATAATTGTGCCAACTAACCCCAAAATCTTTTTGCTCACAAAATGGCCAGCAAATCCCCAAACACGCGAAATATTGAAAAACACAAAAATATTACAAGTTTAGAGTGAACCATACAACACTTACACCTATTCGAGTTTCCTTGTAGCTAATTCCACTGCTTTTTAAAATTGAAAAGTGATATAGTTACAAAATTAGTAAAAAAAACAAAAAAATCGCTATAACTGCTATGAGAATACGCTTGTAACCCTTATACTATACTAGAAGATGAATTAGTTAAGAAGAAAGGTTCCAAGTGAATTTTAGAAATTTCTAGTGAAAAATTCTAAAGTTAAACGCAGTGTCACAACTTAACCCTTTAGCCAACTTACCCCGGTCTCCCTATTAATGTTAGTTTTAATGTAGACTTTTACACTGCGTTCTCTCTCTCTCTCTCTCTCTCTCTATATATATATATAAAACCAATGCTTTTAGTAGAAATACTAGAAATGCTATACTAGAAATCCTTTTTCAAATTAATAATAGCCTTATTTTAAAATCCTGACTGAATTGAAATTAAAATTGAATTTTTTGTATACACGCTTTTTTATACTGTTAATATTATTTACAAAAACATATTTAAAAAAAATTCTAAAAGCCTGTAAATGTAATTTGAGCAAAATTTTTTTTAGGTGCCGATTTCTTTTTGCACAATAATGCATATATTGTAATTTAAACCTCGAAGCTCTGACATCATCAACGCCCTATCAATCACCGCCCAACTGCGCAATTGCACTTTGTGAGGCAGGAAACACACACACACACACACACACACATACGCAAACGCACATGCATGAAGGTTAAAAAATAAGTTTTTAAATATCATAACTTTTATTTAGTAAATTTATTTAAAAAATAATCAGATTTTTATCAATAAAATTGGATTCGTATTCCAGTTTAGGCGTGGATTTAGGTTAGGCTTCAGATATTTAGTATGACAACCTGAAGCAAAAGTTTAAACCGATTCCTAATACGAACCGAGGCATTAATGTTACTCTGACTTTTTCAGATTTTATTCTTAATTATTAAATATTAGTTACTATCCAGTAATAACTATTATTTAACTAATAGTAATCATATTTTATTGCTAATTGTTATATATTTGTCTTCTTGTTTGTCGTTTTAAAAAAAACCCGAATATTTTTTGAATTTCGGATTTGTAGGTTAGGATTCGGGTATGGGTTAGGGTCTTTAGATTTTTAGTCCTATACGAGTCCTTGTAGGAAGACTCCAAAACAGGAATCCGAGTATCATAGTTTGGGTATTCGGAAATGTTGAAGGCTTCTTGCAACAGGAGCGGAATTCCTCGATTCATTTTTCTGGTAACTGTTTACACTCTCTTGTTAACTAAAACAGCGTTACAATCACACTCCGTGTAGTTGCGGCTTGTTATCGGAAAGAATAGTTTGGCTTCTTGGAAGTGTTTTCACTCATTACATAAGTGGAAAAAAAAAAAAAAGGAATGACAATTTTTATTTTGTCCTGCATATAAATTGTAAAATAGCTCCAAATATGATAAATTTTTTGGTAGAATTGTGCTGCACTACACGTGCTACATTGTCTTGTCCTTTCTTACCGTAAGTTTCATCATAGCAACACTAGGGCACACTGTCTGATCCTAAGCTGTGTATTTTAAATGTGTACGTAGAGAGCTGTCTGCTGTTTATTAAAATTATTTGTAGAAAAATTAGGATACTTTACGGTTTTAATCAAGTAGCGTAAAAAAAATGCTCTTCTACAACCACATATAGCTTCCATTTGAATTAAAAAAAAAGCACGATAAAATGTCACCCTAAAGCCATGCAAAGAAGTGTAAGGGGGAAAATATCAATAAAAATTTTCTGCCCTCTGAATGCAATTGATAATGGTGACAGTGCTGAGTTAAAATATTGATAACTTTAAAACCGAAAGGCGTGTGCCGATAATCACAATACTTTAATTTAAAAATTCAGAAACCCTCTGTAAATTAAAAGGTTAAACGTGGCGAATTAAAAACGTGGCAAGTGTGGTTCGGCGTGTTCTGCGTGAATTTAAAATTAAAAATGATTAAAATATAACAACTCTAAAAATATTTAAATATATTTTTAAAATACTTAAACGCAGGGAACAAAGTTTTCTGAGATCAAAAAAAAAAAAAAAAAAAATAATGAAATTCTTTCATTAAAAAATTTTTCCTTTTTTACATAATTTTACATATTTTTAAAAATTTATAATATTTACAAAATATAACAATTTTAGTTAAACTGTTATGAAAAAAAAAAAAAAAAAAAACAACGATCGAAATAAACTGTATAAATAACTTGTTACAATAACTACCTAGTTGAGGCTCGTACCTACTCCGCCCAGAAAAGACCCTGAGGACTGTAGTCCCAAAGTTTGCTTCCCTTCAGAGAGCTGACGAAAAACTTCCCTCGTCCTGATTAGCATCGCTAATAACCGTTTATAGGCGGGCAACTACCACGTTGTTTCACGCATCAAGTTTGTTCACGAGAGTTTGTTCACTCCGTACAGCTGTTCTCAAACTCCCATGTTAAATTTAAAGTTTCCAAAAAAACAATTTAAGATAAAAAATGTTTCAAACTTTCTTTCATGCAAACTAACAAAAAGATTTTCTTTTTTTTTTTTTTAATATCATCATTATCTTAACACAAAACATCAAGCTATAAAAAAACATTTTTTTCTTAATAAAAAGTTTTCTTTAAGTTACGTAAACGTTCAATGAAATAAGTACCACCTGCTCAAAAGCAAGTTTGAAGATAAAAAAGCACCAATACAATTCTCTAGAATACTGTTCTCAAAAATGATCAAAAACAGAAAACAATGTAAAAGCGTATAGAAAATGACAAGCGTGTAACCGCTTGTGGTTATTACCAGATTTAAAACGATCGGTTTTGATTTGTTTTTTCTTTTGTTTGTTTATATCAGTGAACGTTATTCAATTAAAGGGATAACTTTAGCCAATTCTCTGCCTTTACAGATATCTGAATATTAGAATTACAAAAAGTTTACAAGATATCTGAATATTAGAATTACAAAAAGTTTACAAGCTGAACGAATCGTCAAATTTGTTTTTAAATAGCAGTCCATAGGAAAGCAATTTTAACTTACAAAAAAAAAAAATAATAATAAAAATTATTGATTTTTTGAATTAAAGCAAAATTAGTTAATCCACTTCACAACCCCACCCCCCACCCCCACCCCTCGACAAACGTGTTAAAAATTACCGCAGTTGATTAGTTGTGATTTGTCCTACTTATATTCCTTAACTCAAATTTTTCTATCACTTGCTCTGTTTTTGATAAAATTGCAGAGTGACATAACACAGAATCGTAAATAAGGACTTAGTTCAGACAACGTTATCTTTTTTACATCGACCTAAGAGTTAAAATAGATTTTTTGTTTTCAAAAACGAAAAACAAAATATTTACTGGTACATTCATTCATACGATCACAAATCATGCGTTAGTATTTATTAGAATGATGGATTATACAATTAGTTATAGTAGACATAACACATAAAAAACCCTAAATAACTAAGTCTTCTGGAATTTACGTATCATCCATAAAACTGCAAATCAGCAAATCCAGAACAATGAACCTGCTGATCTGATCATCAAATTAAAAAAAAAGTAATTACTGAGTTTATTTTATAAACCAATTTTCTCTTGACGTGTTGTTTTTAACGCATATTTAGCTAAGACTAAAAAGAATTTTAATCATTGTCAATAATCAAGAGAATGAGGTCATTGCTGTAAAGAGAAAAGAAAGAAGATTTAGGCTCTGAGTGCCGTTCGGTTAAATGTTCAAGTTAGGGTAAATTCAAGTATTTAAAGTATTTGAACCCTTCGCCATATTTCCATGTAACTAAACGTTTTTGAACTATTTTTAATAAGTTTAATCAAAATATTCTTTAAAAAAAAAAATAATAATAAATTATTTTAAACAGTCTATTTTAGTCTATAAAATTGTGGGAATTCAATAAAAAGTTGGTCCTATCAGAAATAAAATGGTAGCGATTTCTGCTATAAGAAGGCTTTCACATATTATCGAAGAACAATTTAAAGCAAAGTTGGGAATGATGTTGGG
This sequence comes from Hydra viridissima, assembly GCF_058129835.1. Classification (NCBI taxonomy): domain Eukaryota; kingdom Metazoa; phylum Cnidaria; class Hydrozoa; order Anthoathecata; family Hydridae; genus Hydra; species Hydra viridissima. The sequence continues at coordinate 14,275,916 of NW_028324307.1, read as the reverse complement.
AATGAAGTTTAAATAAATAAGACTGAAACTGATTTTTCTAAACAAAAATTAAACAGCAAATTCGAAATTTTTCATACCTTAAAAGGGGTACATCCTTGAAATAATGAAAAATAATAACTGCTGAAAAAATCTTTTCTTTGTCATATAACTCCATAAATAATAAAAATTAAATACAAATAGTAGCTAATAACAAATAACTAAATATAAACTCTTTACTCTTTACAACTCCAATTAATTCTGCTTTAAATAAATGAAAAAATCAAGTATCAACGTTCTCTTCATTTCAATACATAATTTGAATGGCGTACTTTGGAGTCTGCTTATTAAATAAGGATTTCCACCCCGCATCGTTATACAATGGACCATTTTCAAATTATTTAAAATAACTGCTAAGTGCAGCGCTGTCCATCCATCATTTGAGGTCTCGTTTGCATGCGCGGTATGTTCCAGCAAAAACGTAAGTGTTTGCATGTTTTCTCCCATGACTGCTGCGTGTAAAGGTATGAAGCCTGCGTCATCTTTTTGAGAAATACTGCAGCCATTTTTTAATAACGACTTTAGACATTTCTCACAGCATTTAAACGCAGCGTCATGCATCAACGTGTTTGAATAGCTTCCAAGGTCGTAAACTCTTTTCCTTAGCATACCTCTTATTTTTTTGCAGTTGTGTATCTGAATGCTTTTTTGCAAGGAGTTGTGAAACTCTTGTAGATCATTACTGAGGTGGAAATGATCTGATAATTGTGGTAATGACGGCGAACTAAAAAACCGCACTCTGTTTTTTCGACTATCACTTGTTTGATTGTTCGAACTTCTTCGTCGCAAAATACTTGAAACGTAGCTAAATCGTCTCGTGTTATTTGTTTTCGGTTCTTCATTCTCGCTGTTGATATGCGTCGATGAACTAAACGAGATATTTTTTCTTAAAGAAAGTTTCTCGCTATTATTTATAGCCTGCTGAGATATTTTGCTTTGTGTAATACTTGTTGTGTGCATTTGCTCCATATTACTGTCTGTCTTCAAATGTAATTCATCATTTTTCTCGGCATAGCTTTTTACTGCCGTTATGCTAACCGACTGGTGAGTTTGTTTAAGGAGCTTTTGATTATCTCTCTTTTCAAGTAAGTCAATACCAAGGATAGTAAACACTTTTTTCTTAGTTTTATAGTATCCACTGGTTTCGTGAGGTCCTTTCATGTAAATTTCCATGAATACGTTTCTTACCATAAGATGCTCGTGTGCTTGATTACTTCTTTATTATTGGTGGTTCGTGAAATTCAGAAGTCACCTAGTAAACTAAAAACGATTTGTAAATAATTAAATAAGTTACAGTGAAGTAACTTAATGCTCGGCATTAAACAAATCTTAAAAATACAAAAAAGGTTTAGAGTGTGAAAGAGTGTGAAGTGAGTTTGTTAAAAACTCATTCTTAATGCTTTAACACTACAGATCTTGAAGTGTAAATAATTGTGCCATTTGCGTCCGTTAACTGGATGCTAAATGAAAGATTAAATTAATTTAAATATTATTATACAGCAAATCGTTTAAACCGTTAAAAATTAGATTTGACCATTCATTTCACAAGTATTTTAAGACACTAGACAAAAATCTGCCCATAAGAGACGACTGATGGAAATTTTTGAAATTTTTCAAAAAGTAACTTTGATCACTCAAAAAGAAACTCAAGTCACAACCTAATCTCTTTATTCAACTCAAAAATGATTAACAACAATAAATGACGTAATGAGGAATAAACCTCTAAAGCCTAAACATAACTTCGATTAAAGTTTATCTTCTTTATTAATTGTTAACGTCGACGTTTTTTTTTTTTATCGAATAAAGCCTTTTCTCTCGTATCATTGTAAGTAATATAATCTTCAAGCGTTTAAACACTTAAATATATATTTAGTATCTTACTTACATAAATGTTTTACTTTGTATTTTAGATATACTTTCTTTTTTTTACTACTCGAATTATCTCTTTCAATTTTTTTCTATTTTTCTCAAAACGTTCAAAAACAAAAAACGTGTCTCATTATTATTGTTATTATAAAAAAGCCTCAGACTTACCACGAAAAGTATAATTTGGTTTTTACAGATGTCTTTCGAAAATAATTTAAAAGTAGTTCAGCTTGGATCGGCGAAACGCATTATTCAATACCACAAATGTTACTATAAAAATAATTTATCATTCAGGCGCCTCATTAATATTGTCGATTGTATTTCTCTCGACTTTTTTTTTAATCAAAGATATTGCGTATTGGAAAGATTTAAAATGAACAATTTAGATACAAACGTTTAGTTTTATACCGTCTGAAAATTGAGGCCTTATAACAATTATAATCAATTTCAATTAATGTTAATCTGTGATGCTTGTTAGTGTGTTATCGAAGAACTAAACTGTTAACTCCATAACGAGCGCGATTGAATTTCAAACGCGCGCTCGTAGACACCGGTGAAACATCAATTGTGAAAATTCGAAGGCCGCACTTTTTTCTAGATAAAAATTTTTAATATTGTTTAGTCGCATAGCAACTAGTAATCTCTATTCGATGGGATTCAGGATATACTTAGGAAACCGCTTTATATCCACTTGCTTCATTATAATGGTGATCTTATATTAAACGTTTAACAAACGCGCTTTTTTTAGCATATTTTAAAAGAAAAGCATGAGAGGTGGAGTTTGTATACAACTATTGATATAAAGTATTGGTATATATTATGGAAAACATGAAGTCTGTCGAGTATTTAAAAAATGTGTAAAAAGTTTCTTAAAAAAGTTGATTTAAAAAAAAACCAAAAACGCCTTTGTAAGCTGAAATGACCCCCCCTTCCTCCCCATTAAGTATTATGAGTCATAATAAACTATTATCGTTAAGGAAACCAGACATCAATATTGGAAATTGTAACAATATTTAAAAAAAAAAAAAACTTTTTACAAATAAGCAAAGTTATTTTCTTAGGACGTGATTATTTTTTCGCTTTTCAAGTTTTTTGTTTCTGTATTCATAAAAAAAATGTCTGAAACTTTTAACAAATCTTCGTGGATCGCAGTTCTTTGGCAGATTTCGCGCGAATATAATTTGGTGGATTGGTAGAGATTAAGTGTTTATCTGCAAAAACCTCTAAAACTTCAGCTCTTTTTTTTTTTTTTTTTTAATATCTTTTTCTATTTGAACTTTGAGTTGATGTTAAAATCTGTTCGATTGCTGAAAATATTTTATTATTTTAAGAAACAAGAACCGGAATGGATTGCAGTTTAACTTTTTAAAATGAAAACAAACAATTAAAAAATGTAAAGCGACAAATTTTTAATAATTGAGATCGACAATTTCCTGTTACAAAAATATTTCGACGAAAAAGTTCAGAAATATTCCTACGATATTTCTGGTTTTAATTATTGTCAATTTTGATGATGACGACGACTACTATGATGATGATGATGATGATGATGATGATGATGATGATGATGATGATGATGATGATGATGATGATGATGATGATGATGATGATGATGATGATGATGATGATGATGATGATGATGATGATGATGATGATGATGATGATGATGATGATGATGATGATGATGATGATGATGATGATGATGATGATGATGATGATGATGATGATGATGATGATGATGATGATGATGATGATGATGATGATGATGATGATGATGATGATGATGATGATGATGGTATATATTGAAGCATCAACCCCAAAAACTCCAAAATATTTGCACGTCTATGAACTATACTTAAAAACTCAACATTTTCAATTCGGTTTTATTTCATATTCAAATAAAAATAAAAGTTAATAATAAATTGGCGCTTTGTGTCTTCCTTCCTGAGGTTAAATGTCAAGATAACAATATTGAAGTTAAGTTTTTATTTAGTTTATAACTTTATATTTTATCGTAATGCTCCAATATTTGTTTTTGTGAACCATTTTTACATTTTACAGAACCTCAATAACTAAAGACATGTTCTATGGGCTTTTAAAAGTAAAACTTATTATGATTATTCGAAGATCTCAAATTGTTTTTGATTTTGAAAAAAACTCGTTTTTCATGATCAAAATAAATTGGGATCCTAAAATCTTTATAACTGTCATTTTCTTCTTGGATCATCTTCGTGGAATATTTCTTCCTGGATTATTTCTTCTTGGAATCTGTATAATAATATTTAACAAAAAAATGTAGAGAAACAAAAAAAAAAATTTTAATGATTATTAATTTCAGAACATTTATTTATTGTATTTTATTTATGACATATATAAACAGGGGTTAGACAAAATAACGGAATACCTTCAATAACAAACAAATTTATTCTAATAAGGGGTAGGACCCCCCTTTTAGCGCTATTTACAGATTGAATCTAATGAGGTATTAACTCGTACAAGCTTTGAGTGTATTCTTATGGAATTTTTTTCCATTTTTCAGTCAAAACTGTTTTTAGTACTTTTAGTGATTTTGGTGGTGGATATCGGCTTTATAAATTATTTTCGTGCACTACAAACGTTTAATGATATTAAGATCAGGCGATTGTAATGGCCAAAAGATGAGTTACATCCAAAAAATGTTCATCATGAAATTCTAGCAGCTCTTCCATAAAATCCGACATTATGAAGCTCCCGACGAACAGTTTTTGTAAAAACTAAGTTTTTAAGATTGCTATTAAGTTCTGCAGCAACTTTAACGGCTGCTATTCGGTGATTCTTGGTGACAATTTGAGTTAAAGTACGACAGTCCTTATCAGAAAGTGTTTTTTTTTTCTTCCGAAATTGTACTTTGATGACGATGCTTTACAGTGCTTTTAAAATGCTGCTATTGCTTTCGAGATTTTACCTCTTGAAATATTTAGCATCTGGGCTGTTTTGGTCACGCTTGGTAAAGACATACGGGCACCGACTATTTGGCCTCATTTGAAATCGGATAGGTCAGTCATATCCGAGCAATTTTACTTTGTTAAACCAATTTGATCTAAATAAAATATATTAAAAATAAAGACTGGGTACATTATATATATATATATATATATATATATATATATATATATATATATATATATATATATATATATATATATACACGCGCGCGTCGTTAGAAAAGTAACGCACAATTTTAACATAAGCAGGGAAAAAGAAAAAAATAGTTAAACTACAGTAAATTTCATTTCAAAAACTGAATTAAGAATTCTTTTTTTAGTTTATAATAGATGCTCGAAATGATGAATGGATATTTTAGGATTTTAGTTTCATCAACAACTTATTGAGTGGAGCAGCAACCTATCCTGTCCTAAGCAACACAATGCAAAAATTCTGTCACAACTGATCTTCTTCTAAAGATGGGCGACCTAATTTTTAAAGGTCGAGAACATAACCTGTTTCTTCGACTTTACCAACTCATCTACTGATGCTGTGTCTGGTGAATGGGTCTTTTATTAAACCACGTGCTCGTTTGAACTTTTATATTGCTGCTGTTGTACTTTCTGCACCAATTCCATTATAGCATTTGGCGATGAAATTCTCTCTTACATAGAAATAATGTTCATGACTGTAATCTCAAAGATAACAATCTACAACATAATATTCCTTACTTATATATGTTTAAAAAAAGAACATTCTAGAAATATTTTCAATATTAGTAACAGACAAATGAAATTGTGCGTTACTTAATGAAAACCCTGTATATACACACTTACACACAAACACGCACACACACACACACACACACACACACACACACACACACACACACACACTCACACACCTATACACCCATATAGTCGGCATGAGCGCATTAACATTTTTGCCAGGGGGTATTTGCCCCCACCCAGGATTTTCAAAGAAACTTTTTATTTATAAAAATAAAAAGCAAATTTCTTCTATTGAAAACTTTTTTATCTACTGTTTTAGTAATAAAAAATTTTTTTTTTAAACCAGATTTTGTAACTTAGTTTTTATGACTATCTTTTATGAGTTATGGTAGATATACTCACTCGCTCCGCGGAATATACTCGCTTGCTCCGCAGAATATTTTATGACCGATTCTCAGTGAAATTTGATCTAATGCAGTTCGTCAGGCAGACCTACTGTACTTACTAGATGATTTGGTGTGTCGCAAAATTTGTAAATACGCACTGGCTGTTGTTAACATCATCTCGCGATATAACTAGGCCAAAGTATTGATATTAAAGAGCTCTACTGGAACTTGAATCGAATGTTTTAGCTAGGACCTCTTACTTAGCCAAATCTGTCACAGGTAAACCTTGGTTGCATGTTCATGGGAACGTTTACCAGTTGCTCTTCAAGTACAATGTGCAGGTTCGTCACGGTGGGGTAAAAATACACCAAAACTGATACTTGCTGAGAGAATATTTGTTACCCCAAAAGTCATACCTCAAGTCTGTATGGATATGTTGAGGACAATCTGGCAGACATATATTGGGATGTTCAGCTTGAGTTTGCTTTTTTGTACTATATATATTGCTACAAGGTCTCCATCAAATATCTTGTGCAACAGATAAGCCAGGTCTGTAATAAGTTGGCGCATCCTACCTATCTCACAACCACAAACTAACTTAACCGTAATGCAATTGTGGAGATTTTCCATCGTTTTTCAAACTGCGCTCTTCATTTTGCTTGAATAAATATTGTAAACTTTGTGGCGGCCCTCAAAATCACTTCCGGTGCAAGTTGGTATTCATTATGGATATTGTGCAAGTGTTCAGAATAACCATATCAGCTTCTACAATACATACGTATTCTACATCGTTAGCGTGAGACAAACCTAATGAAATTCTACTAGCCCAGCCGTTAAGTTGTTTGCATCATCATATTTGATCTAAATATTAGACTTCGAGTTGTCATACTGCGGGCGTTGTGGATTGTTGGCTTACGCAAATCTTTTTGATACCATTGAGATACGTAAGCCTTTTTCTATGAAAAGGTGCATGTCTATGCCTGTCATTAACTCAAGTTCAATTTTAGCCTTTTTCAAGAACAACATAACAGTAATCGCGGACTATTTTCAAGATTTCTATACCGAGTCTGTCAATCCTCTCATCACAGCTATGACTGCGTTGCTTTATCAAGTACTACTCGATCAGTTCTAGTAAAACAATACCAAATTTTATTCCATACTTAATACTTTGGATTAATAAGTAAATTTCATGGCATCGCCTGCGACATACATTTTGTTATTGATCAATATTATTGCTATTGTTCATACTCAATTCACCAGTCATTAGGCCGGGTGAATAAAAATGAGCAATTGCTTTTACTCAGTTATTGGTCAGCTTTACGTGAATAAAAATTTCAGTAGTTTTCCTCATATTTTTATTCACGTAAAGTTAAGTAATTTACTCAGTAATTGAGAGTTGGGCAATCTCCGGTTTTCTGTCTCAGGCACTTTCACTTTTTTACCAAGATCTCGTCTAACAAAACATTTTTTTCTTCCACTTCCTGATTTTCTTTTGATTGTTCTTAAATCGTTTCACAATAATACAATGACATTTTAAAACAATTAGCTATTTAAAATGATGAGCGGTTTCCATAAACACCACATCAGAACACGCGCAGATTTTTTCTGGTACATGTTTTAGCATTTTAATTTGCAGGGGAAAATCATATTTCGATTTCAAGGAGCTATAAAATCAACCAACTGTCGTTAAAGGTTGGTTATATGGGTTTATAGAGAGGCCTCACTTTTCTCTTATGTAACAAGCTTTAATCAAACGGTGTGTTTGTTTGTGTGGAGATGGGAAAGCCAGGGGGAGGTGTTATTTTTAAGAACATTCAATTTGCTTTCCGTTAACATAAACTTTAATTTATTTTTTTGCATTGATGCTACCACCATTTATAAAATAAGCAAATTTATTGCATAAAATGATGACAAACAAGTCAATCAAACGCCAATTGAACATGGCACTTAAAATACTTTGCGATGTGCTGCGATTGCTATTGGGTACTCTTTTTTGCTATTTTTTTCGATTGCACATTCGTTTAGTGTTAATCAATCTATTCACGGGAATTTGTTGGGCAGTTTAACCTTTTGGAGAATTTATTTTATTTATTGATTTATTTTTTACATCATTTTGTTAAATGTAAACTGTTAAAAGAACAGTTCTTTTACCGTTAGGTATGAAAGTCACATTACATTTGGGAACAAAAAAAAATTTCTCTGGTGCCTAAATTTTCATTACTGATTCTAGTTATATTTTTCACGCAAATTCCAATGATACCATCTGTTTATTTCTATCAGCTAGTTTCTAAGATATTCTTACTTTTCTGACCCAACAGTTCTAACATTGCATAATATTAACAGGCCATAGTTTACCAGTATAATTTTTGTGCATTGCACAAAATTTATACTGGTAAACTATGACCTGTTAATATTATGCCTGTTAATATTGTGCCTATCAAGGACAGAAAAAAGCCCCCACCCCCCACCCCCACCCCACCCCACCCCCACCCCCCCACTATTTGAAAAACCTGCATAGATTTGAAGAATGGCTAAAGTATTTGTTAGGTAATCTTCAAAATATTTTTTTTACAAAACAGCAAAGAAGATAATTGGTTATATAATAAAAAAGAGGTAATTAACGCTAAAAGCAGACCAACAAATGATAAAAGCTATAAAAAGTTTTAATTTTACTGTATCATTAAATTTCGTTAAACTATTTTCTTTGCCATGAAAGAACTTAAGAATTTATAATTTATTAGAACTTATGAACCAAAAGCTGTTAGCTTAATTAAAAAAAGTTACTTCTTCCCATTTTTTTGCTCACTATATGTTATCTTAAATATATAGTAAGTTAATAGTGTAACTAATAAGTGTGATAAATAACTAAACAGAATGTTTTTCAGTAATTATTTTCTCGTATTTATTTTTCAAAATGATTTACAAATCGGACATGAAAAATTATGTCCCTGGCCTGAAAGTCCATGCCCACCATCATTTCTATCACTGCCCTCTTTCTCTGCTGAGCAGTGGTGCACAGAACTGAAGCAATCTTTTGATGGGCTTATGTCCCTCAAAGGTAATCTACCTGAATTAATTTTAAAAAAATTAAAAAAAAAAAATTTAAGCACATTAAGTATTTATCTACACCTCTAAATGTGTTCCATTTTGATATTTAACAAGATTAGAAATTGAATTTTTTTACAACATTTTTAACAAAGCAAATATTCTCTGGAATGCCAAATTTTCTTTTTTCTTTTTTCAGTTCGTCAGGTTAGAATTATTTTGTTCTATCTCCCATTTTAAACGTTGAAAGAAAGTTTTTGATATTTTTCTATAAGTAAAAATTATTTAAAATTTTACTATTACTTTTTTAGAAATAATAACTTATTCTTTAAATAATTTATATTTAAAGAAACTACTTTGAAAAAAAATTTCAAAAAAAAATTTATTTTAAAAGTAATCATTACTTAGTAAAATTAACAATTCATTTTCTCCCAACGTTTAAACTTGGAGATAGAACAAAATAATTCTAACCTGACGAGTTGTAGAATATAAAGTTATACAAATTAAAACTGCGCGTTAATCAAATACTTCACCAAGATAATTTTGTTAACTTCATTAGCAAAAAACATAAAACTCTAACATAATTAAATAAATGAAAAATAAATCACATTCTTTTTCTTTTTCTTCGTCTTCTTCATCTTCTACTTTTTGTTCTCCGTATTATTATCAATTCTACTACTGCCATGTTGTTATTGTCATAACTATGTGTATATATATATTATTATTATTCATATGTACTTATATGTACGGAAGATGCACAATAAGTGGCATAAAGACTGAGCTTTGAATTATAAACCTTTCCCTAGTCGTTTAAATCAGCATTAGCGTTTTAAAACTTTATTAGAACTTTAATGAAGAAGAATTAGCGCTGAAACAGAAGTGAAATACATCAACAATCACGGCCGAGACACCCAGCTGAAATACATCTGCTTAAAACAATTTTTTTGTGTGTCATCGATTTTTGAGCAAACTTATCCGTGTAATTTATCAAAGTATTTTTTAAGTATTTTTGAAAAAGGTACCATCAAGCAATCTTTTAACATGGATATTTTCTCTCTGTATTCCCTTAATCTCAGTTTTGGTAGCCTACTTTCATCAGAATTTATAAGACGCACGGCAACAATAGGCTCCAGATCTCAGTCACTCGTACCGCTTGACTATAACTTTCAACCTTTATTGGGGGAAAAAAAGGAAATCAAAATGAAAATGCAAAAAAAAAATTCACACATTTTTTTTTAACAGTGAAAAATTTGTGAGCGAGTGTACATTGGAGTGTGATGAGAGTGCATGCGAGTATACATGCAGTGGTATTTCACCTCCGCTCACTTAGAGTGAATTTTAGAGTCAATTTTATCAGTCAACTTTAATTTCTACTTTTACATAAGATATCAGGCACTATTAGCGGCTATTATCAAGATTAACCACAAAAACTTAGTAGTCCCAAACCTCCCTTTCCATACTGCTAACCATTGTTTTCTTACAAAAATTCTGTCGCCCGAATTGAGTTGACTAACGCAGTCATCATGGAACATCAAAGTGATTGGGCAAATATTTGGATCCCATTTAATAAACATTGAATAAAGTTTAAATAAGAAGAATCCATGGTCGAGTTAGGTATAAGGAAGTCATTAATGAACGTAATTTTTCCATATGCTGAGTATAATATGCCACTTGAATGGATGTATGTTATATACTCAAAATATACTTTAAAATCTGTCCGAATTTTATTTCAATCAAAAGATAACTGTATTTTGAAGGTCATTAGCTTAATCATATCAAATATCTTCGGGACCATATTTTAATCGATTTAAAAAAAAAGAAAGCCTTTAACCTTAAATACTTTTTTTGTGATGCGTTTGCATCTTTATGATTTGTACACTTTTTGTTAAACAAAACTTAACTAAAATAAAGAAAGCAATCAAATGAACAAAAATTAATAACTACATAAGTAGAACAAACAACTACCTAACATTAAAAAATTCCATCAACATTACATTTCTCCATTATATTCATCTTTTTGTTTACAGTTCTCCATTGCATTCAAAGTTTTGTTAATAGTTTATAGAATAATAAAATGAAATATCTGGAGGATGTGGCTTAAAAATACTGAAATCTGTTAGAGAAAAATTTAATCTAAAATACCTTCCGAAAGAAAAACAGATTGGCTTTTACCTTAAGTTTATTTAAACTCATATTTTTCTATTTTTGATTCTACATAATAAACCCATCAGTTCTTACATATTCTTCAATTATCTCACAATTATCATATAAAATTTTATTTAACTCAAATATGTGATTGAAAAATCTCTGAAACTATTATTCAGAATGCTCTCTCATTTGAGAGCCCCCAGAAACAGATCCGGATTTAACATTAAGAAGAAAGCGGGACATGGGGAGAGTGGAAGAAGCGAATATGAAATTGTTTAAACATGAAAAAACTTAATGAAAATGGTGCAGTATGAGAATAAGGGAGAAAGTCACTTTTTTAAAATCAGCAAATGTCAGCAGATTTCCAGTTTGTCTAGTTCTAACAATTATTTTTTTGCGCATGTTTATATTGTATTCTAGTTTAGACATTTTGTTCATGATTCTTGTAACTATGACATCTGACAATAACTTTGACATTTTGACAAATTCTCTGTTATTTTATGATTCATTTCTCATTCTCATAAAATTCAATTGATGCGTCTCATTCTTTATCAAGTCAAAATTTGTTTGTCACTTCTCACCACTTATTGGTAAAACCCATATGTAAAAATTTATTAATTATGATTCATTTACAATATTGTCGCCAATATTTAAACTGAACTCGCACTCTGTTTTTCGTTTGATTCGGACTTTGTACTTTGGTTGACTCGGAACTTTATTTATTAATCTTATGTGTTTTATTTGTAAAAAAAAAAATGTTATTAATACTTTTCTTTCTTTTCACTTACAAATAGACTAAATAGAACGTATCTTAGAAATTGAAGGTGATATCAATTAGTTTTCAATCTTTTACGTAGGAAACTGATAATATAAATACGGATATGAAAAGTAATTTTATAATTGAATAATAAAGAAAAAACGATTTAATTTCAATATCAAAAAAGCGTCAGTGAGCTAAGTAGAAGTTGAGTTTTTTTGTGAATAAAGAACAACGAGTTGAACTTTTTAATTAAAGTACATTTATTTGAAAAGCTGATTTGAAATATTGGATTTATACTAATTATGATATTCTAGTTTAAAAAAAAATTCTTTGGTCTTTTTGTTAAACCTGATGCTATTTAAATTCAATGATTCCTCAATCAAAAAAATTAATCACAAAAATGCAATCAAAAATGACTGCATTTTAATGTTTTCTGCAAAAGGCTTAAGTCGAAGAATGTTCAATTTTGTTAAAGAATAGTGCCCCTTTATGTAAAGTTAAAGTTACGTCATACATTAATGTTGTTTATATATGTATATAGAGAGCGTTCGGATCGTCTTCAGCGCATTTAAAAAGTATCAAGAGTACGGAGCTCTCTTTGATTTAAAACTATAAAACAGAGGAAATGAACTTTGAAAAAACAAAACTCAGCTTTGTCAAATGCCAAATGGTTTTCATAAATATAGTACTGAATCAAATTTTTGGAACAAAATTTATTAGTTGATTAAAAATGAAGATGCAAAAATTTTGTAATTCTTTTCGGCTGAGGATACTAAAACACTAAAAAAATTCCTTTATGAAATTAAGTAAATTATTAAGTGTTAAAAAGGTCTGATTTATGACGAATGCTCTTCTAAAACTTTGTATCCCAATTCATTAACTTACTTTAAATCTTTAAATGGCGGAGCACGAAGATTATTCAGAAATGGCAAAAAAACCTAAAAAAAAAAAAAGATACGAAGGAAGATCAGAGAAAAATAATAGGAAGAAAAAATTAGCACACAGCAAGCACCGATTGTCAAGGTTCAACTACTTTGGGATTATGAAAGAAAAAGACAGAGCTCATTTGTTAGAATTGTTTGCTCTCTGAATTGCAAGGATGTGCAAGATTCCCGTTATGCTACTTTAACAAATTTTCATGTTACTTTAAAAGGATCACGGAGAATTGAGCCTTAAGTTTATAACAGCACAAATACAATATCTTTATTAAGTATAAAGAGCAAAATACTAATTGTCTGAGCTTTCCTTACTCATAGTTCATTCGCGACTAAATTCATGAGTGATATTTGGAAACATTTCTACTAATAGACTGTTAGTATTAGCGCTATCAAAAAAGGCTACAAATAGGCCATATATGTAATGCTTGCAAGTTTTTTGCTGAAAAATTTATACCTCTTCAAAAACAGTGTTTAGTAAATCTGCAACAAGCACTCCATCGGAAAAAGTTATTTTCTGTGGTAATCGCTGTAAACCGAGTTATACCATTCTTTAACCTGGTAAAGCTTCAACATAAAACCTTTTTATAGAAGCTAATATTATAGTAACTTTTAGTATTTAATACAATTAGTAGAAGAGCTGTTTTTTTAATGACTGGTTAACATCCTGTAAGTCTACAAAAAATTACACGATAAAGTTTGTTTACAAAAAAATTGTCATAATTTTTTTTTCATGAAAAATAATGGAAAAATAATGGAAAAAAATAGAAAAAAAATAGAAAAAAACAAATTAACTAAAAACAGCGTAAAAAGTTAGTTTACAAAATATCTTATAGGAAATTATTTCGAAATAAAAATTTTCAAATTAAAAATTCATATAAAATAATATTTTTTCATATAATAAAGTTTGATTACAAATCTAAAAATTATTTTCAATAAAAATTTTCTTTAAAAATATTATAAATTTACGCAAAAATGTGTAAAAACATATTGATGTACTAAAAACAATAACGAAAAAAAACAAACAGAAAATTAACTTTATAAGCCAAATAACTCTTTTCCCCAGTCGATAATTACATCGTCTGTGGGTAGGGTTTGTGTTTTAGTGCCCTTTTCCATTCCTTGCTGCTGAAACATAGTTAAATTCCATACGTTACCACCACAATTCGCTAGGATAGAACCAGTCGGAGTAAAATAAACATTGTTTGCAAACAAAGGTATTAATGCGGAGAGATCATTCGGGTTACAACTACCCAGATTGTAAATCGTCGTTTGCTGACTAACGCAGATGTTGGAAAAATATGTATCGTTGTAGCCCGTTACATCTAAAACATTTTACTTAAGGTCAGCGAGCAGAAAAACATCATTTTTGAAGTTCAAAAAGACGATTAAAAAGCAATTAAAACAAAATGTTTTTCATCTTTTGAGGATATTTTAATTTCGCTTACATTTCATTTGACCAACAGTAGAAGCACAGCGGTCATCTTTTGGATAAATGTAAATATTATTCTGTGAATTCAGATCATGACCAAGATAGTCTTTAAAGCCTTGAAAAGACAAATACATTAAAACTTTTCGCAATATTTTTCTTTGTATCAAACAATTTCTCTCATTCAACTAAATATCAATTTTAAACACTGCAATAGGAAGCATATATGTAAAAAGCAGATGAACACTTTATTTACAAAAGACACAATCCAAAATGTTTCAACACAACAAATGTTGCAAAATGCCACAATCTATATAGCCACTGGACCTGAGAAATTGGATAAATTTGATACTTTCATTCATTTGGTGTGGTAAGAAACAGCAATTATATATTGAATAGACAAAGAAAGTAAAAAAATCTTTCAAAAAGCTACAGAAATGAGTAGTTCTAGATTTGCGAGTGTGCTATAGACCATCTTCACGAAATAGTCCCTAAATGCAGTCCCTGAGTAAACTTCCATGTTCTCTTAGAACTTATTGAAATGAGCGTCGACAATAAGGATTTTGAGTGACATTCTGCATCTCATTTGTCTTAATTCTTTATGAATTAAGATAAATGAGATGCAGAATGTCACTCAAAATCCTTATCTTATTCTAAAACAACTTCACATAATTTTCAGCCTTGTGATTACCCAAGAAGCCATGAACAACTGCAACAAAACTGTTCCAAGCTGCTTTTTCTGTCCTGCTCAGGAGCTTGGCAAACTTGTCACATTCTATGATCTTCTTGATCCGTGGTCCATTAAAGATAGCTTGCTCTAGTCATAGCTTTAATCAGCTTTGGAAAAAGATCTTGGGTGCACTTAAAAGGTGTTATCAAGAGCAGTGATAAATAACAGAATATGCAGTGGTGGCATAAGTAGATTCTGTGGTTCTATCAGCGGCTCCCACTACACATACCTCTTGCCCACAGAGAACTCAGTCAGTTGTGGTCAATCCTTTCTGTGATTGTGCGCCTTAGTGTCACAGCTGATCCAGCTGAAGCAGAATAAAACTCTTTATCATACAGCTATTAAAATAGTTCTTTACTACGAAATACACAAGAAATATGAGCACCTCTTACAATATTATTAGATCATTATGCCAGATGAAATTGAGCATGGTACTTATTAGATAATTTGTTTTGAATTTTAGTTTTGCTAAAATACTTGTTTGTAACTTGACATTATTCTCAATCAAAAGTTTATAATTTATCATAAAGGAAATCAATTATTTTCTAAAAAGCAACTGATTATTACACATATATAAACATATGCACATATAGATATTTTTAAAAAAACAAACACATTTTTATCTAAATTTTGTCAATTCATACCTCCGTAAACTAAGTAATTAAAGCTATCAAGCCAATGACTAGATCCATCATCATGATCGATAGGCCACACTGACCGATAATTATTTATTAGAAAGTTTTTATAAATACGGTTGAGATTTACATCTAAAGATACAGTCCCATTAGTTCGGGTGAGATATGGTACACGATCCCATGTATTAATTGGTCCATGATCATCAGTCTCTAAAATGTTTAAACATCTGATAATGTTGAGAGACAAAATAGCAGTTCTTATATAACATGGCATAACAAAATAATATGGTGGTTCTTAAAATATCAAATTTTTACTCTCCTTCACTAAATGTTACCATAAAAAAAATTGTATTGGGTTTAAAAATTAGCTTACAAAAGTAATTTTTAGGTTCAACTTAATATGGTTATATTAATAAGATTTAAATACTTCAAAAATTAAAAAACTGTTTTTTAAAAAAAAATTTTTTAAGACTTCATTTTAAAAAAATTTTGGTTAATGTGGGTAAAGCTGGGATATATTCAAAAAGTTTTATCTTAAAAACAATTGAAAAATATTATTTAAATATTTCAGAAATGTAATATTAAAATACTAAATTATATAACTTAAAACCTAATATTAAAATTAATGTTAAAAACATCATTTTCTAATTTCAGAAAGTTTTGTCTTACAAACAATAGATTTATTGCATTCACTCAAAAAATGTTAAACTCAGTTTGTATATTTTTGGTCGTTTGTTGTATTGTATTTAAATATTTTTGGTCGTTTGTTGTATTGTATTTAAATATTTTTGGTCGTTTGTTGTATTGTATTTAAATGTTTTTGGTTGTTTCTTGTATTGTATTTAAATATTTTTGGTCGTTTCTTGGTATTTTATTTAAATATTTTTGGTCGTTTGTAATATTGTCTGTCATATTCTGCAAATGTTTTGAACCAAAACAACCCATTCCAACAAACTTGTAATTTTCTAGATTTGAACAGAAAGCAGAATCTTTTTAATTTATTGTTATGAAGTATGCTTATGTAAATATTTTTGATATCTTCTTGTTTACTCATTATATTTTGGTTTTCTTTATATGTCCCACATACAAGTCCATTTTAAATGAACAGAAAGACTGTTGGCTTGTTCAAACTTTGGTATGTAGACCACTTTTTTCTACCCATGTTTTTTTTTTTTTAAAGTGAAAGGCCATGAGTGCATTTTGGTTCTTCTAAAACATTTGGAATTACAGGAGAGAGCATGTGAACTTACTGTTTTATACTAAAACTGGATCTTATCAAGAAAACAAAACTTGTTTCTAATACCTCCATTTGTTTGTGTAACAGTTTTAACTGCCAATTCTGCTAAAACTGCCACACAAGGAGGGTAAAATTGGTGCATACTAAGAGTTAAGGTTTAGAGTACAAATTTCAACTTCAAACCTCAATAAAATGGTGTAAACTGTTTTCAGACATTTTTACATTTCAGAAAATCAAAGATCTATTTTTAAGCAAGGTTATATTTTTTCCCATTGTTTTCAGTTAAAATAAAAACATAAAAACTCATTGCCGTTTTATGCATGGAGATTAACCTAATGACTGTCCATTCAAAAAAGTTCAAGTAAAAAGTGCACCAGTTTTTTCCTGAATTGCTAGGAAAATAAGTTCCTCTGACTGTAAGTAAATCAGACTTTAATAGAATTATAAAACCAGCTAAACTCATCCACACCTGAATGTTTCATAACTTGAATTCTTGAAGAAAAATATTTAATAACAAATCTTTACACCAACATAGTTAAAAATAATTTTAGATTTTACAAACACACCTCTATTTAGTAAGTTAATTTGCATAAAAATATCAAATATACCAGCTCATTAAACAGCAACCATAACTATCTGAAGCCAGGATTAATACTAAATATAAACTACACATCTGTCACAAAAAATCCAAATACCATGGCAATTGCTAACAATAATCTTTGAGGTAATAAAAAGTTTATATACTTGGTTTGAAAGTTGGTATCTGTGCAAAAATAGCAACTTTGAATGAAATGCTCTAAATATACTTGATACTTTTTTTTTTTTTAAGTCAAAAGATAAAAGATCTGCTTTATTGGTTTTGGAAACAAAATTCAAATAAAAATTGGCAAAGTTAGAAATATATGATGTGCCAGTTTTTTACCCACAAAACTTCATTCATCACTTTTTACTTGTAATGACCTTTTAACCTGATAATGAATAATTGTCTACATATTGATGTTTTTTTTACTAGAATATTCATGAGAAAATTTTTAATTACTTCAAAAGGTGGAAACTAATTCTTTTCAGACCTAGATTGATCTATTTCTGGAAAAAAACTTTTTTATAGGGACCTGACAAATAGAAAGCTTTGGGCTTTCTCTAAAACATTATTGTAAGCTAAATTTCTAAACCCAATGCCATTAAGTTATACACATTTAGGGATAAATCAACATTTTTTAAAAATTACCTTGCTTAAAAACCCTTGTTCCAAAATAAAACATTTTATAAAATGAATAAATATATGAGCACAAACAAGTTAATTAATGAAACAATTAATTTCAAATGTTTAATTGAAAAGAAAATTGAATAATACAATTTAGTAAAACCAAATGAAATTATTTTTTTTTTTGAAATTGAAACTGAAAAAGTAAAGAACCTCTAACAAAATTGAAGAGCAAATTATTTTGAATTAAATTGCCGCCTCCAAAACCATCATTAATGTTTATTCCTGCACGCGGTCCATTGAAAAATACATTAGAATCAATAGTTGTTCCTCTTGAAACAGATTGCACAAAAGCATATGTCTGCGAAAGAAAATAAACAGTGCTTTTTTACATTTTTGTAAATATTTTAGGCATTTATTTATGACCATCCCAATATAAAGATACCTGTTTTCCCCAAATACCATTTTCAAAAATAACATTTTTAAAAATTGTGGTTCCAACTGGGTGATCACCATCACTTCCATCAATAAGATTAGATTGGCCAACTAATACTATACCATTATCACCAAGACGGAACATGGTATTGTAAGATATTGTAAGATTTCTATGAAAACCTCTAAAAGGAAAATTCATTTGTACTAACATGATTAACTTTTGCTAAAAGATGAAAACTATTTATTATTATATCATATATTATGTAGGTATACTATTCATATTCTATTTGAAGTAAATCGCCTTCTTAAGGCAGAGTAGGAAACAAAAAGGTAAACTTTAAAAAGATCTCAAAAAACTAAAAAATGTTGGCAAATGAAAAACAGCAATCTTACTTCACAAAAATCCCATTTCCTCCAGGAGAATTAAATACACAGTTACTTATGTTAACACCAACTGTCCCTTCTAAGAATACTGCACCATTTGGATGCACAGACCAATCTCCCCCACTAGGTACTTGATAAGGCTCCAAGAAAGTTTGAGTAGTATGAAAAAAAGTAAGACCATGAACTGCAGTGTTCGTGATAGGATTATCTTTGGTTCCAATCAATCTAAGCAAGGAAGGCAATTGAGGAACTTGAAACTAAAAGAAATTTTTTTTTTGACAAACTGTTTATAAAAGAAGAGTATTAATGTGCAATTTTCTAGATATTAAATAAGAAAAAAGCAAATCAGTATTATACTTAAATACTTCAAAAGTCTTGTTTTAAAACATAATATTAATTTGATTTTAAGGTCATCATAATTACTAGTAATTTATTATCTTAGGTTAAAAATTAATAAGCATAGCTAGTTTTGCAATGATAAATAAAAGCTTGAATCTTAACTTTTATGCAACTTAATCTGATTAATTTTAGTTTTAATATTTTTGTAAAGATTTCAGTAAAGATTTTAGTAAAGATTTTAGTAAAGATTTTAGTAAAGATTTTAGTAAAGATTTCAGTAAAGATTTTAGTAAAGATTTCAGTAAAGATTTCAGTAAAGATTTTAGTAAAGATTTTAGTAAAGATTTTAGTAAAGATTTTAGTAAAATCCTTCAGTGGGATAAACAAGAAAAATTTGGGTTTTCAAAGCATTAAGTGTTTTTGAACATGAAGAAAACAAATTATCGGATTAAACATATTGTCTCGAAGCTTAAAGGTATATTACCTAAAAGAAATGTCTAATAAAATATGTTTGTTTACAAAAAAAAACTATCACATTATTTTTCTTTTCTTGATGTAAATGCAGAGTGCATGTGTAAAAAATTTCTTAAAATAAAAAAGTTTACAATACACTGAAAGATAAAAAATACCATTTCTGGTAAAATGAACTCCCCATTCTCAGTAACATTTGGGAAAAAATAAAGAACTTTCTCTTCTTCATCATAAAACCATTCATTAGCAACATCAAGCTCTTCAAATATATTCTCTACATACCACTCTGCTCCATTACCTGCTCCACGTGCTTCTTGAAAGCCACCCCAACTCCATTGCAACATTTGATCATACTGTAAAAAAAAAAAACTCAAACTTTTAAATGATTCACTTACAAATTACTTAACTTTTTTTAACAAAAATATTAAATGAAAAAAGATAACTACCTGACTTCTAGTATCCAGTTTAAACATCCAATTACCCCAGTGAGCTCCATGAAAAGCATGAATAACACCAGTATTTGGGTTCCTCCAGGTACGGAAGTTAAATTCAGAATCATTAAAGTATTGCAGACCTGAGGGAACATTGTATATACCACCTGCAACTGGAGAAGATGATCCCCAATAGGATTTTGGTGGATGAAATTGAGAAACAGTTCCATCAATACCAACAAAGAAATTACTGAAATATGAATTCGGTCTACTAGGTTCCTGGATTTTTATATCTATTGGAGACGGATAAGTTTTTGGCTGCAACCATGATGCTGCTTCACCGATGTAACCAGTAGGAAAAGTGTGAAGACCTTGTGTTTCTGGGTTAGCATTTGGAAATCTGGCTTTGACAAAGCGATTATCACCAAAAAACATTTGGTCAAATTTTGGCAACTGATAAGCACTTAAATCAGCAGCATAAATGTTAACCTATTAAGAAATTATACATACATATATTAAATGACTTAAACTACTAAAACATATAAATTAAATATATTGAATAACTTTTTAGAGAAAACAAGAGGATTAACAACTTCAAGGCCCCTTTAAATTATTTTTAAAAAACTTTAAAAAATAAACAAAATTTTACTGAAGCTTAATGGCTTTAGGCCTTTTCTAACACATGTAAGTTCAGTTAATTTAGAACAACCCATGCACAATAATATGCAGAGTATGCACTACTTTGTATTTCATGTTCACAGTTAACTGACCATATTACTACTCCTAATAATTTACTGAACTTGGAAAGTTTTCAATTCTTTTCAAAACACTAGAAAACTGCTTACTTTCTTTTTTGCTTTACTTAAAGAAAATTTAAAAATTAAAGCAAAATTGCTACATTTTGGAATCCCATGTTATTAATTTGTTTGAGCAAGTTTGCCGCTTACATGTTTAGTTTGATATTAGGTTTTTATCTTACTTTCTTCTATCTTTTGAAACAACTTTAGCCCAATACATATGTTACCCTGATCTGTTTTATCGAACTCTCACTAAAATGTTGCTATTAAAGAATTCCCTTGAAAGTGACCTGTAAGATTATCTAGTTTTAAATTGATAAATTTGTCTGAAAAGGAAACTATTCTTCAGAAAATACTTGGTTATTTAGTGGACAATAATTTTAAATTCTGCAAAGATTTAATTTTATGCTCTGCAAGAATTAGCAAGTCAAGGTTTTCTTAAGCTTTAAAATATTATTTATTGGGCTCATTTAATATAGAGATTATTTGCTGCAAGTACTTTTATGATAAATAGTAACAGCAGTAGTTTTAATGAAACAGTAGGTTTTTTAAAACTGAAGCTGTTTCATTTATCTACTGCTTTTCAAA
Organism: Hydra viridissima; assembly: GCF_058129835.1. Lineage (NCBI taxonomy): Eukaryota > Metazoa > Cnidaria > Hydrozoa > Anthoathecata > Hydridae > Hydra > Hydra viridissima. Next base: position 14,254,365 of record NW_028324307.1, on the reverse strand, counting down.
ATAATTTCATTTAAAGCAGATCTAAAAAACTTAAACTAAAGAGCTACTTGTTTCACTGCATCTAGCCATGCTGACCATCAAATTTTTGAAATGTAACATAACAAATAGTCCAAAAAGGTTTTATTTGTTATGTAATAGCAATAATACAACTACACCCATCAACTCCACTTAATGCATCACATGATGAAAAGTCAAACTAATGATTCTTTGAAATGCATTTTAGAAAAAATAATTTGATTACACACTTGATACAAAATGATGCAAGAGCTTTTAACTTAACATTGTGGATACTGATATAACAACATTTCAGTCTGAAAAACCAGACAAAAACTCATTAATTCTACACTTCACACCTGGATCAGAGAAGGTATGCATAATTGACAAAAAATTGATAGCCAACAAAGCGGGGGCTCATACACACAAGAAATTACTTCAGTAAGTCTATGCTTACCTAAAGAATATCATAATGGCACCCATGATAACAACCAATTGGCATAAAACAACTTAAGATTTGATAAAAGAGCTAATAAAACAAGACATAATAACCATACACACACATTTAAAATTTGTTTGTTCTAGTGCACTTCTTAACTTATAGCTTTAAGTTTATGTTTCTGCATTTTTTCAAGAATAAAGAAATGCTTTTCAACTTTTGAGTGGTAGTGTATATACACACACATATACATATGCAAACATACATTTAAATTCAACTGTATATTACCTTCTTACCGGATACAACTCCACTGTATTTTTTAGTATTCCACATTCCATCTACTCTTATGTAACATTGGTTAGCAAAGTCTTTAGTTGTGTCATCAAAAAAGATAAAAGATGAGCATAAAGGCTTTTCTTCACATAATTCCTTACACTGTGATGCTGTAAAATATCCTAAGTAAATAATACTACTTGTGTTTTGTTTTGGAGCAAGATCTTCAAATATGGGACTTATATCCAAAAAAATATCCATTGAGGACTGAAACAGTTTCCAATTTGCCTGGATATAAACATCTGATGTTATATGTACTTTTTCATCTTTATAGTTTGTCAAAACTAGGTTGCTTGAAGAAACTAATAAAGGTGACGAGATGTTGTAAACACCACCCCTAATATTAACAACACATTTTCCAGGAAGGACAGATGTAAGCAGCTTCTGACATTCATTTATAGCTGACTGAATATCCCGAAAGGGGTCATCAAACTTTCCTGTGCTAAAAAGTTGTCCTTTAACATTGTCAACAAATATATTGTAAGGATCTTCAACTTGTATTTCTGAAGGCTTGTATTTCTTCTTATCTGTAAATTTACTGTCACAAGATTCTAGCTGTAGAGCCTCAAAAACAGCTAGCAGCTCATCACTTGAACCTTCACCAGCATTTAACTTTTCAGCCAATTGGTATGCTAACTTCTTAATTTCACAATCAAGATTTTCAGTAACTGACTTGGGCTTGCTAAAAATATTTTCTTTGTAATTTTTACCAAATATTTCTTCAAACATTAGTTTGTACTTTGTGGAAAAGACATCTTTACTTTCTTTTTTGCTGAAAACAATTTTGTGAAAAAACAGACTGAGAAGCAACAGTGCCATGAAAAAAATATTCATTTTATTTGTCATTCTAAAGAAAAGGATTTAAAAACTCAGTGCTTGTTTAAAAAAATAAATTTTCAAAAAGATAAGTACACTCTGGTCATACTTTTTAAAAGATCCAAACATAGAGGATAAATAATATTGTGCCAGAATATATATTTAATTTTAAAAATGTAACTCTGTGAAAGCTTTTGACACTTTGAACTAGAGGAACTCTCAGCTTTTAAGTTGTGTCACTTGATTTAAAACTTTATTACAAGTTTTGTATTAGTTTAGTGTTTACTGATCATTAAAACATTTTGAAATTGAATTCTTGTGTTGTTTGTAATTAAATTTTATTGGACTTTCAATACCAAACTCGCATCTTCTTCACAAGATAACTCAAATTGATTTTTAAAATGCTACTCAAAACAGCACCTCTAAACACTTTTCATTTAAATTGATATCATAAACTTGACCAAGTCACAGAAACATTCATTCTGAGAAAGTTGCTTGAGGTATATCAAAAAATAAAATCAATCCTGATTACACTACAAAAGCAGCAACTTTTATACAAAAGCAGCAACTTTTATACAAAAGCAGCAACTGTTAGACGCCCAGCTAACGAAGATCTTTTTAAACCATGAATATTTACAGCTTATATGGAATTTAAACTCATATTGAAATTTTATATTTAAAAAAAAAAACCAATCAGTTAACATCTGCTGGAAAATAAATCTAAAAATCCACTATGCAACACTAAATAAATTGTGCAGATAAACTAATCCAGTATTTAGTATCTGGATTAAAATATCTGAATGAACTTGACGAAGTAGTTAGTGTTATAGGCAAAGGTATAAAGTGGTGGAAAGTATTGACGTTACGTAGTTTCCTTGTGTTAACGGCTTTTCACAAGAAACTTTGGTAAATATATTTTGAACGGTTTTTTTTATGACGGTATTTGAGAGATTTTGATGGATTTTGAAATTGTAGCGGAAATTATATTGAAGAGAGAAGAAATGTAGAATTGCAACGTAGTATTCGCATCAAGAAAGCTAGGAATTTATAAGCATTTTTATATTTTAATGCATCTTATATTTTAACCGATTTCAGAAAAGTTTCGGATCATTTTTTTCTAGTATCAACAGATTGAAAATATGTTTTAGAAGATCGGTTGTTGCACCCTTAAATTACTTGTAGAGTCAAAGCTTTGTGTACAGTTTTTCTTCGGATTAAATGTTGTGTTCAATCATAGTCTCAAGAATATTCTTGTGACTATGGTTCAATGGAAGTTATTTAGTTTTCCAATTTCACGGGTAAGAAAATACATCACTTAAAAGTCGGGCGGCATTGGTATTAGCTGCCCGGGCTGTAGACCAAATTCATTGTCCCCTTGTTTAGGTATTTAAATCCAAGAGGCTCAAAAATTTACAGACCCTCGTTAGAACTTTTCGGCAAAAATAAATTTGTTATTGTGTATTGTACAGAATACAAAGAAATCAATAATAATTAACACATTTATTATAAAAGTTTTTATATGTACGCCACTTATTGATATATAACCAATACTTAAGATATACGTCGAAAAGATAAAATAATTATTTCATAAAATTAAAAACAGAACAAATAACAGCGAATAAAATATAAAACACAAATTAGCTTCAAATTAGAACTAGTGACCCAGCAAGCACACAACGTTAAAACAACGTTGAAATAACGTTGATCGACGTTGATCAACGTTATTTGAACGTTGTGTGCTTGCTGGGGATACTGCTACAATTATATACTTTTGTTTTCAAAAATTAAATTAAAAATAAAACTTTTGTCTAAAACTAAAACTTTATTTGGCCTTTTTCTATATACCCAAATGTTTTGTTGCACTATCAATTTCTATGGCGTCACATGTTTCTTGTTCAACAGACAAGATAGCTAGAATGGTCAGCCTTAAAAGACTTATTTTTAAATAACTTTTGATTAATTCCAATTTTATAAATCTTTTCTCAAAAGTGGCATTGTTTATGACAGTTGTTAGGACTATTCGAAGAATTACTATAATATTGGGCAGTGAATTGTAATAACATAGATGGGCCCATATCAACTAACTTATTTTGATTCCCTGTGGCAGCGACAAAAGCCCGTGAGCCAATTCGTTCAAGCTTGAAATCAAACCTGTGCCTTATCGTTAAGGCCGTTAAGGCCGTAAGTTGTGGCCGTTTGTCAATTCCTCTCTTTTCTCTATCAGTTTCTGCATCTGTTCTTGTGTTTAATATTTCATCTGTCTTTGTATTTAAAAACTTGGATTTAAAAGATACTTTGATTCAAAGTATTTTTTAATTCTAAGTATCTTTTGAATCATAAAGTCAGAGTAACTAAGATCTCTTTATAGTAACTAAGATATCTGGTATCCTGAACCCACCAAAAAAAGCTACTGAACTTGCCTAAACTGAAGCAGCATCTAAATAAACCAGGTTTAGCTTGAATGCCAGGAATGGATTGAGCTTGGTACGAATTCAAGTTTTGGATAAATTTCTTTTATACTTTGCTGAACTCCTTGATGCTTTCCAGCTATAACAGCAGCATTATCATACGCTTTGCCTCTAAAATTAGTTATTGAGACACCATCAGCTTCAAGTTTTAATTTTAGTGGCATAACTGTAAATAGGATCTTCACTTAAAACTCTCATTGGACCAATTTGTTAACGAATTTTTTCTAAAGCCTTATCATGTTTTATTCTATATATTGCTCTATTCTATATATATCGACAAGTTTGCTTTCTTTAATTTCTTTCAAAGCTTTTCTTGTTAAGTTTTTGTCATTTTATATATACATACATACATATATGTATATATAAAATATACATATATGTATATTTTATATATACATATATGTTTGTATGTATATATAAAATTGCAGATGATAATAATCTGGCTATTTGAAAATCTTTTACAATACTATATATATATATATATATATATATATATATATATATATATATATATATATATATATATATATATATATATATATATATATATATAGTATTGTAGAAATTATGTTAATATTTCCAGTAAGAGTGCTCAATACAGCGTAGAATAAGTAGAGCGAATATATTATTTTTGTTATTATATAAACTAAATAATTAGCTTGGTTTATATTACATTACTTAAAGTTTCACGCAATAGCGATCATTAGATGTTATAAACCGTAAAAAAATGGAATGTAAAAAGATGGAAAGCTTTGATGTGCGAAAACGATCTTAACCAGAAGCCTGTTTACCATTATGATATCAAATCAAGAAAATCCCCACCACAACACCCTGATCTTGTAAGTTTTGAAAATGATTTGCTTAATCTAATAAAGAATATCTCATTTACTAATATTCAAAATGATTTTCAAAGACAATTTACATCACGACATTGCAAAAGTCAAATCTTCAAATAACTTGTTACCTTTGCAGATTAAACTAGAAACATATATGAACTAGATAAGCCTTCTTACCAGAAGCTTTATGCGGAAAGCATTACTAAAATTTACAAAAAATCTGATATAACACAGTATAACAGTGTTAACATAGAGGCTAAATAAATTGCGAAAAATTTGGACATAGACGATAGAATAGAATGTCTAGCAATGTACTCAGCATTCATTACCCTAAAAGACCATAAGGATAATTTTGCCAACAATCCTCAGTGCCAGAACTCGGGAAAATTAGTAAAGTTTTATTAGATGATATTAATAGCAGAGTGAGAAAGGCCACCCTCGTACACCAATAGCATAATACAAAAGAAGTAATAGAGTGGTTCGAGTCCATACCAGACAAAAAATTATGTACTTTTATTCAATACGACATTAACGAGTTCTACCCTTCTATTTCAAAACAATTATTTCATGACTCTTTAATACACGCTAAGAAGTTCACCATAATTCCTGATGAATCAATCAATATCATCTACCATACTAGAAAAACTTTACTTTTCGCAGGAAATAATATGTGGAGCAAAAAATCAGGCGACCCTGATTTTGACGTTACTATGGGAAGTTTTGACGGAGCCGAACTGTGCGAGTTAGTAGGCCTTTACATATTACATACTATTGCCAGTGAATACGGGCTCAACACCACAGGACTATATAGAGATGATGGTCTCTGCTGCTTCTATAATATCAGCGGCCCTCAGTCAGAAAAAATAAAGAAAAATTTTGTCAACATTTTTAAAGATATATTCAACCTTATTATTACTATTAAATCTGATTTAAAAATTGTAAACTTCCTCGACACCACAGTTAATCTCCTTGACAGTACTTTTCAACCTTACCGAAAACAAGGAGATAACCTTATGTATATCAACGCCAACTCTAATCACCCACCTAATATCATCAAATCGATACCGAAAATTTCTAACCGCATCAGTAATATATCTACCAATAAAGAGGTTTTTGATAGAGCCGCACCGTTTTATAACAACGCTCTCAATTCTTGTGGATTTAAAAAAAAAAAAATTTCAATCAAAACACGCCAAAACGTGATGCAGGATCTCGAAAACGAAACGTTATTTGGTTTAACCCTCTGTTTTCACTGAACGTTAGAACAAACGTAGCAAAGATATTTTTGGGTTTAATTAATAAATGCTTTCCTAAAGACCATAAATTTCACAAATTTTTTAACCGGAACAACTTAAAAGTTAGTTACAGATGCCTCCGAAATATTAAGAAAATTATTACTGCTCATAACAAAAGAATTCTATCTAATTCTACTGACAATAATAGCCAATCAGGCAATTGCCAATAAACCGCTGCATGCCCACTAAAAAGAAAATGCCTTAAGAAAAACCTTATTTATATTTGCAATGTAAAAACTCAGCAGCAAGAAAAGGGGCATTATTATATTGGTCTCACTGAAAAAACATTTAAAGACAGATGGTATAAGCATAGGAATTCTTTTCGTTATGAAAGTAAAGCAAACTCCACTGAACTTTCTAAATTTGTATGGGAGTGCAAAAGTAAAGGTTTAGAACCCATCCTTACGTGGAATATTCTCGATCAGGCAGAACCATTTAAACCTGGTGGTAATTACTGTAATTTGTGCTTGACCGAAAAGTACCACATTATTACTTCGGAACTAGACTTGCTCAATAAACGAAGCGAACTAACATCAAAGTGCCGCCATGAAAATAAATTTTTAATAAAAAGCTTTAATGCCATCATAGCAGACACTCCATAGCACTTTTTTCGTATATTTCTGTCGTTACGTTTTTTTACGGTTTATAACATCTGATGATCGCTATTGCGTGAAACTTTAAGTA